>NW_024384509.1:0-18001 GCF_016835505.1 Polypterus senegalus
CCTCAGGTGTTCTTGAAACCTTAATTAATTTAACATTTAAGCAAAGAAAGTAAATTATTTTAAACATACTTAATATTTAATGTAAGTAGCATTAGCTATATTGCAAAAGCTATATTGGTAAATAGATCAATTTAAAAAAAAGTAAGTTTAAAAGAGATTACTCTTTACAATTTAAGTGTGATATGCAAACAATCTTTAAATTTCTTAATAATAAACCGTCAGCATGGCACAGCCAGATCTAAACACTAGCGTGGAGAGTTGCTCGTGTACTGAAGTGACTTTAGCTGCAGGTGGAAGTCCCATTTTGTTTATGGTGCCAAGCAGTCACGTCATTATTAGTATAACATGGAAAAAGTTTTTGTTTTATGTATGTGTATGTGAAATTGCCTCGAATTTCCTGTCATCCTACACTTACACATGAAATGTATGTATTCCAAATGACAATATATTATTTACCCTATAGAACTCCAGGCACCACACACCCAGATAAACAGACATGAGCTGAGAATTTTAGCGACAGACTTCAGTTCCATCAGTTTGGGTGGAATAGCAAGCTGTTTGTACTAATCGACACATTTGCAGAACAAAAGATGCAGATGAGAAGAGGTGCAAGGAATTTAAGGGGGCCCAGGTTTACAAGTTTTTTGTAGGCTTCAGGGATTCTAGTGTTAATGACACAATAACTGCCACCAGCTCTGAAGACTATTTTGCTAGACAGCCCCATTGTTGAGTTTGCCTACTGACGCTTGCCTGCCCAATGTCATGAGTTTTCAGATGTTTCAATATGGATATCCTTC
Source organism: Polypterus senegalus (assembly GCF_016835505.1). Taxonomy (NCBI): domain Eukaryota; kingdom Metazoa; phylum Chordata; class Cladistia; order Polypteriformes; family Polypteridae; genus Polypterus; species Polypterus senegalus. The sequence goes on from NW_024384509.1 coordinate 798, forward strand.
TGAAATCAATGCAAAAACTCCAAACCCCCCAACAACGTGCTTTAGACTCTGGGGCAGCAAAAAAACACTATATCATCTCACTTCTCTTCCATCACCCCACTTACTGTATATTCCATGAGCTGCAGACTCTGCAAGAGATAGCAAATTTCAACATTTAAAAACAACTTGAACAGTAGCTAAGTATGGAGCTGTGTGTTTATGCAGTGCAACGGGTGCAACCATCAGTTCGGGTGGAATAGCAAGCTGCTTGTACTGATCAACACATTTGCAGAACAAAAGATGCAGATGAGGAGAGGTGCAAGGAATTTAAGGTGGCCCAGGTTTACAAGTTTTTTGTAGGCTTCAGGATTCTAGTGTTAATGACACGATAACTGCCACCAGCTCTGAAGGCTGTTACTCTAATCCTTGCATTAACTTAACAATGGGGCAATTTAATGTGGCTCTTTAAAGAATGTCTCTTTTATCGCTATCAAGAGTCCCAGCATGTTTTGACAGTTTTGAAAAACATAAAGCACACAGGAATGTGACTATTTTGCTAGACAGCCCCATTGTTAAGTTTGCTCTACTGACGCTTCCAGCCCAATGTCATGAGTTTTCAGATGTTTCAATATGGATATCCTTCTGAAATCAATGCAAAAACTCCAAACACCCCAACAACGTGCTTTAGACTCTGGGGCAGCAAAAAAACACTATATCATCTCACTTCTCTTCCATCACCCCACTTACTGTATATTCCATGAGCTGCAGACTCTGCAAGAGATAGCAAATTTCAACATTATAAAAAACAACTTGAACAGTAGCTAAGTATGGAGCTGTGTGTTTACGCAGTGCAACGGGTGCAACACAAGTTTGTGGTAGGCTAGTGCGTAAGAGGCTTAGTTGGGCATGGGTAGTTGTTGGTAAGATGGGGTTATGGAGAGTTATCCACTGTTTGCTTCGTACTGTAGCAGTGGCATTCTTTAGGTCCGAAAGCTGGTATCAATACAGAAGTCGAACTTTTTGTACCAACTCAACACTAGTACATCATAAACTGCTCACAGTAAGCGTATGTCATTTCAGATTTGACCAATGTAAATGCTGTGGAATGCATTATTACTTATTCTTCATTATTTAACAAATATCTTTACTTTAAAATCTCTATGAATTTTTTAACCTTAGCAATTTCTCCAACACCACCCACACAAAAGGTAAGCATCAATTTATAAAAAAGTTAATTTTATGAGTTGAAATTAAAAGAGTAATAGAATATTAATGCTGTTCTGTGCTGTGGTTGTGTCAAGTGTAATTGTTGGCACTGTTTTGATTTGGTTTATATTTATTAGTATAGATAGATAGATAGATAGATACTTTATTAATCCCAAGGGGAAATTCACATAATCCAGCAGCAGTATACTGATACAAAGAAACAATATTAAATTAAATAGTAATAAAAATGAAAAGAATTAAAATAAAATTAATGTTCGATTTACTCCCGGTGGAATTGAAGAGTCGCATAGGGTGGGGGAGGAACGATCTCTTTAGTCTGTCAGTGGAACAGGACAGTGACAAAAGTCTGTCACTGAAGCTACTCCCATCCCACACTTCCTTCATACTGTTTTTTACTAATTTAAATATTTACCTTTAGAAATAACATTTCTAATTTAGTTTAATCCTTCTAGTTGCTATTTTTTTATTTTTTTGCAAAACAATAAGAAATATTAATATGCAGTATTCAATTAACCTGAAAGGAGCATTTTTTATTATGTTGTTATAAATGTTTTTGTGTGTAATATTTATTTTGATTCTTCCAGTCTAATGTTGTTTATCAGTTCTTATGATATTAATTAAAAATAAAAGTATAAAAATAATTGCTTTATTTACAGATTTATTTATTTTGCTTGTCTGTGAAAGGCTGTCTCTTGACACTCCTGCTTGCATGAGTGTACACTCAAATGACTATGCAAGTTTGTCATTTGTGAATCTTAGTAAACTTAGTAAACAACTCTGGTTAAATCTCTTGGCTCACCATGCTCATTTGCTTTGATACCAAAGTATTGCTAAATTGGTTAGAGGGGTTTCTTCTTGGTCACCAATTTCTAAATCTGACTTTTGGAATAGAAATTTACACCAATACGCCAATGGAATATTTCTTAACAATATAAGACAACATTCTCAAATATGCTTAATCCGTTTAGGTTTAAAGATGGTTGGGGCCTATTCTGCAGTACTGTGGGAAGACCACCAACAGGCCCTCTCACGCAAAACACCAACACTTACACAGGGCCAGCATAGAATCATGAAATAACTTAACCTGCACTTTTTTGAGGATGAAAACTTTGGTTACTAAAGGAAAATGTATTTGGGCATGAAAAGAACATCCAAACTCTATGTGAACAAAAACTGGGTGCAGGATTTGAACTCTGGAGGATTTCTGATGCACTGTTGTACTAAAACAATAAGAACATTTGTTTATGTAACATCTTCCAAAATAAAGTACAGTGGTACCTTGGTATACATCCACTTTGGAATAAGTCCAACTTGGTATACGTCCTGTTTGGACGTGAAAAATTTTGCTTGGTATACAACGTTTGTTTGGAATACGACTCGCATGCTAGAACACCACGTACTACCCTTGTTTACCTCTCTCGAGACAAAGCCACAACTGCCCATGAGCATCAGTACGGCAGTTGCTAGTATTCAGTGAACAACCTGCGTTTATAAATCTATGTGAATTTTCACATGATTTTGTGTTTTTTCGCGTAAATTTGAATTGATTGTTGAAAAGTATGACGGTGGCATGCGTATCCAGGACTTGGCTGCTGCATACCGTATGCTGGTATCTACGATTGTGAAAAACAAAGACGTTATTAAAAAGTAATGTGAGGTTTAAATTTTCATTTATTTCATCTAATTGCTTTTGTATCAATGTATTTTAGTATTAAGCAGTGTTTACATTATTTTATACAACCCCATCAATGTATAATATGCCAATAACAATAGGATTTTTTTCATGGGAATGGATTAATCACTTTCTCTTTATTTTTTTCTGGGAAAAATTTGTTTGGTATACATCCTGTTTGGTTTAAGTAAATGGATCTGGAACGGATTAAGGATGTATACCGATGTACCACTGTATAAATAAATTTGCTTCACAAATGGTAGTAAGTGGAAACAAAAAAAATAATAAACTAATTGTACTAATTATATACATATACACACTACCTCTCTCATTTGTCAGCATACAAATCGGTTTAAAAAATGCCTTTATTTCTTTGAAAAAACAAACACGAAAATATCTAATGCAAACATCATAAGCACTGTGAACAAATTAACTAATATGACAAAATGACCAACATATAGCTTTGATACTTACTTTGTACTTTCTTCTTTTACTACATTTCCTAACTCCAATCCATTTTCACTGAATGTATCTGTATGTTCACATTTTCTCTTTGTAGGAAATAGGAAAACAGAGAAAAAGTCATACATAGATAGAAAATAGCTTGTATTTAAAAATTTAAGAAGCTTCATTTATAAATCTAGACTAAGAACCCAAACAACTGACCAGGACCATGAAACTAATCTAACGGAACAAACAGCTGGAAAGAGAGAATGTCCACGTGAGCCCAGTTAAGTTGACGATCAACTAAAAAGAAAAAAATAGTAGAATGCACAGCTGGTTAGCCAGCATGTAGCAAAAATCAAAGTAGATAATGTCAAGCAAAGTGCTGAAGGCAGTGAAGGCATGGCCATCTAATGGTGACGATGTTGTCATGACCTTCAGATAGCAGCACTGTATCTTCTGGCTCAAGTATGCGTTTCTGATATGGTCTAAAAAGGAGTATTCCCTAACAACTTACTGAGATGACCTAATCACTGATATCTGTAACATGGCCAGTAAAATTAAGATGCAAAATGCGCTAATTGCAAATTTGATTTATTCCTAATATAATCAATGATACTTTTACATGTTATGTGTGTTTTAAAATGTTCAGCTTAGAATTTCCTTTGGACAATAAAAATGGTTTTACTTGGCAAACATTTTCGGTTATTCTGACAGTGGGAAAGGTATGTATTTGAGGTAAACGTCTGTGGAACTTGATAGCCAATAGAAAAAAGTGAAAGGTGGATTAACTATTTTTGTTTTAGATAATTCAACTATTTTACTAAGAAGTAAAACTGTTATCCCTCAGCACTCGCAAAATCAGATCTTGAACCATTAATCAGTATTCAGCTGCACATTTGAAGATGGTGATAAAAATGAACTCATCACTGGTGTTTTCACAGTGTGTGTTTACATGCACTTTAATAACCTGGTTATTCATGGAAACCATGTTTCAAAATGCCATGTAAAACATTTTTCAGTGAGAGACAGCAGGTTCTTAGTCTCGAACAGACATAGATTTCTCCATGAGGAGCCAAGTAATTTGGCCATGTAAACCTTTAACTGGTATACTATTAAGAATTTTGTAGTCTGTCCATGTCCACTGCTCTCAGTTCTTCTGTTTAGCTTGACACATGCTTTCAGCAGCCACAGGTAAAAGCATTCACAAAGATAAATTTCCTGAGGAAAATGCTTGGGCAATTGTTTATTCCTTCTCCGAGTAACCTAACCTAGCCAAGTAGAAAATAGAGTGCAGCATTCAATCTAGTAACAGAAACCTATAAATAAAGTGTCAATTCAGTTTTGATCTAGCTGTTTGCTATAGATATGTTGATTGGATGATACAGTGGCCAGTGTTTATACCACAAATTGGTGACAAGGATATAAAAAGGGGATGGAAGCTACTTCACAGCACATTAAGTACCAAAGGAATTTTGTGTGTATTATAAATATAATCACATGCTTCATGCTTGCTTTCAGATTCCTGACGGCTTATGATGGCATTTACCCTATAATTTTAGATTCACATCCCTGACACGGCTTTATCAAATACGCTGAAAATAACTGCATATTGTTTGTTAGTTTTAGGCATCTGATTGTAATCCACCCGTAACCATATAATGGTGTGCAGAATGGCTAAACTATTCCAAATACTATAGCTGCTTTAGCGTTGTCACTGTCAGCGCACCACTTAGAGTATTTAACTCACTGTATCTGTAGCTACTCTACAGTAGATGGATTATCGGGATACAGCACAGTATACAGTATATGAACTGCTCCAATACAGCAACTGCTTCAGAGCATTTCCTGTAGGACCTCTGACTTCAGAAACAGTCTCATCCCAAGAGCTCTAAACGCACTCAATCAGTCCATCAAGTGCTCCTTGTAGTACTGTTTGTATTTTATTTTTTATTCATTTTATTGCAATCCATACAAATCAATCAAGTTTTTACAAAAAGAAAAATTGAGTTAAGGACAAATCAATCCCCACCCCTGAGAGAGAGAGCAAGGCAAACAGCATGAAATTTAAGGTTTGTAAACATACCTAAATTAATAAATTCTCTCTGCTTTATGAGCTTATTTTAAAATATTACTGATTAAATCCTGCCATGCTTTTAAAAAAGTCTGTACGGATCCTCTAACTGAGTATTTGATTTTTTCCAATTTCAAATAGTATAACACATCAGTTTCCCACTGACTTAAAGAGGAGAGTTTGGGTTCTTCCAGTTTATCAGAATAAGTCTGTGTGCCAAAAGTGTAGTGAATGCAATCACAATTTGTTTGTCCTTCTCCACTTTAAACCCAATTTGAAGAACCCCAAACACAGCTGTTAATGGGTTAGGAGGGATTGTGAGACCAAAGCTGTGGAACAGTCATTAAAATTTTGTTCAAAATAATGTCCGTCAGAGATGGACGCTGAAGTGGGCTCGCTAGGTGGTGCTATTTTCATATTATTTGCTTATTATTCTGAGATATCCGTATTTATTCAACCGAGAGGGACGCTACATATGTAAACACATATAAACATGGCCAACAAGAAGGGGTCCGAAGAATCGAAGACTAAAGCTACATCAAGCTGCGATCAGCAAGCCTAGCTCGAGATACGCCTCTAGAGACAGACCTGGATCAGATGGGCGAAAGTACAACTCTCGGACCACGGTCCGCTACATGCGTCGCCGCTGAAAGCTGAAAAGGGCGAAGAGTGATCGTGAGTGCAGATGTGGATAGCTCACCGATTGGAGAGGATTACCTGAAACTGGAAAAGCCGGAGGTCCGGCTTCAGTTACGCATGCAGCGACTGGAGCAGCGGGACACCGCTTCAGCAGAGTCTGCTGCTTCATCTACGTACAAGAAGGCACATTTGAGCTATCTGAACTGAAAGTGTTGCTCAGCTGAGCTCACGCAAGATATAAAGAAAGCGAGAAGGCTAATGAGAAAGCAACGCAAAGGCACAGGACTGAAACAGGAGATAAATGGTAAATGGCCTGTATGATATAGCGCCTAACTGGGAGTTCAAGAACCCCCAGGCGCTTTACAACACAACAGTCATTCACCCATTCCACACATTCATCGCTGGTGATGATAAGCTACTATGTAGCCACAGCTGCCCTGGGGCACACTGACAGAAGTGAGGCTGCCGAACACTGGCGCCACCAATCCTTCCAACCACCACCAGCAGGCAAGGTAGGTTAAGTGTCTTGCCCAAGGGGCAACACTGCATTTTCATGCGGAGCCAGGATCGAACCTGCGACTCCGATGCTGGACCACCCGCTCTACCGACTGAGCTACTGCTGCCCAGATGAAACAGGCCAATGAATGGCTGCGACAGGAAATCCAACAGGCAATTGAAAGGCTGCGTCCAAGAGGTACAACTTGAACTTCGACAGGTGCTGGGTAAAATTGAAGGCGCATTGAGAAAACTCGGTTAAACTGAGCACGCTTGCTGATCAATTGGAGCATCTTAATGAGACATTCACGAATCGGATCGAAATGGCCGAACATCTAGCTGCCAGTGCCAAGGAAAGAGCAGTAAATGTCAGTTGAATTAAAACTCGGAGAAAAACTTGGAGACAGACTGGCTGCTTTAGAAGATGGGAGTAGAAGGTATAATGTCAGAATTGAAGGCCTGCGGAGAATCGAGAAAGTTTAAACCCTGTGAAATTGCAAACTGAACTTTTTCTAAAATAATCGGGCGACTTTAAAGCAGAATCTGAGATAGCAGCGCTTATGCAGCGTGATCAAACACCGTCAGACCCACCAAGATCTTTTATAGTTCGTTTGAACGATTATCATTTAAGTCGAGGTGATGGAACTCCTCAGAAAAAAGGAAGATATTATATATGAAAATAGCCACATTGTGTCTTCCTGACTTCTCTCAGGAACAGCTATAACGCGAGCCTTCTATAAATATTAAACAGCGCTACGCAAGCCAATGTCAAATACGGCCTCCTGTATCCGCAAAACTGAAAGTGGAATGGCAGGGTCATTTCTATGTTTCGCTAGCAAGGGGAAGCAGAAAATGAATTAAGAAAGCTGATCCGGACTATTCTGATACATAATTGTGAGTCATGGGTAAATGATAAAGCTAGGATTAATAATCACTGTCTGATCTATTTGTTTTAAAATACGGGTTTTTATCAGCATATATTCTCATATTCTTATTATTAACTTATTATTATTATTACTTACTTATTACTTATTATTACTTAGTATTACTAGGCTAAATGTTTATGTTTTATTGTGCTTAATTACGTTTTCCTCCTCTTTTTTTTTTCTTTTAATTATTTCATGAATCTAAATGAGACTGTTCAATATCATACCCTTGGTTTACTGTTATTGCTATTACTGCATTAAGACTTGTATGCTTGTTTTGGACACATCTTTAACACCATCACCTGGGTTTATTATCTGGGGTATCATCTAAATGCACTAAAATTGCTGAAGATTATATATATATAATATTAGTGCAAAATTCTTTTCTTTTTTCTTTTTCCTCTTTTAAAGACTATATTGGTAACAGATATCTCTATCTTTAACCTTAAAGCCACTGCATGGGGCTTGATGTGCTTTGGACGTGCTCTGTCTCTGGGTATGTCAGAGGACTGGGACTGCGTGAAGTGGGTTTTAGCCTCACCTGGGAGGCAAAATTAAGGGGAAGAGAAAGAGAGAGCTTGATCTATATCTAATCTATCATCTCAATCTTTATAATTATAACTATCAACGTAATAATAAGCTGCATGGCAACAACTCTTGGGGAATAGGAAATTAAGACCTAAACTATTTCACTTCCAGTTAAGACTATAAAATGACATCAAAAACTCAGAATCAGTGTCTCCATGATGGGACACTTAACTTCGTAAGATGGAATGTTAAAGGCCTGAATCACGAATTAAAGAGAAAAGACTTTCTCACCTAACAGGTCTAAATGCTAAAATAGTATTTTTACAGGAAACCACTTACTAAGTAAGGATCAGTTCGCTGCAAAAAGACTGGACTGGCCAAATGTTCCATTCTAGTTTTACAAAGAAAACTAGAGGGTGGGAATTCTCATACATAGAACAGTACCATTTGTAGCGATGTATGTATTGGATCCTGAAGGAGATATGTGATGGTCATGGGAGACTTATCTAACTGTAAAATGATTTTTGATAAATGTTTATGCACCTAATGTTGATGATAAGAATTTATACAAAATTTATTTGCATCCATTCCCAATCTGAACACTCATAAACTTATAATGGCTGGGGACTTTAATTGTGTTCTAAATCCACTTTTAGATAAGACTTCTCCACAGGAGCGGCAACTAACACCCAAAAGATAATTACAAAGTTTATAACTGATCACAACTTATCAGACTTACCAGAGGTTTTTAAACCCAAATTCAAGAACATATTCTTTCTACTCACCAGTACATCATTGCTACTCAGGATTGATTACTTCTTTATAGACAATAACTTCTTGCCTAAGATTAAATCTTGTAAATACGATGCTATTGTTATTTCAGACCATGCTCCCAATGATCTTGGAGCTGAAATTACTAAACCCCATACACTCACCCCGAGATGGCGCCTCAATCCGCTTCTATTAGCTGACAGAATTGTACTGAATTTATATCCAAACAAATTGAATTCTTTCTAGAGACAAATAAATCCTCTGAGATATCTGCAGGAATACTCTGGGAAACTCTTAAGGCCTTCTTAAGAGGACAGATTATCTCATATCTTTCCCACAGAAATAAATCCGAGGAGAAGTAGCAGAGATAAAAGCGAAATTACTAAAATAGATGAAGAACATGCCAGACTACCAAGCGAGACTCTACATAAGAGGAGGCAGGCTCTACGTTCAGAATTAAACCTCTTGACAACTAAAGAAACTGAACAACTAATTTACAAATCCAGACATCATTATTATGAACATGGAGAGAAAGCTAATAAGCTTTTAGCGCAACAAATTGGAAACAAGCAAGATGTAGCAACACAATCTCGTAATCACTAACACGAACGGAGATAAAATCATCGAACCAAAAATATAATGTACACTTTAGAGACTACTATAAATCCCTATATACTACTGAGTTTAAAGAAGACAATATACAATCTAATGCATTTCTGGAAACATTACAGATACCACAAATTGACGCTTTTAGTGTGGAGGAACGATAAACCTCTGTCATTATCAGAATTACTGGATGCTATAAGTCACCCAAGGTGGAAAAGCAGCAGGCCCTGACGGCTACCCTGCAGAGTTTACAAAGAAATTCTCGCAGCTAGCTCCTCCTATTAGCAACATTTACAGAAGCCAGAGATAACCAATCTCTTCCACAAACCTTTAGCAAGCACTAGTCACTGTCTTTCCAAAACAAAATAGGACTTATTACAATTGCATCATACAGACCAATTTCACTTCTGAATACTGACGTTAAAATACTCTCTAAAATCATAGCTAGAAGGATGGAGAAAGTGCTCCCTCAGTAATATCACAAGACCAAACTGGATTTATTAGGGGCGACACTTATCTTCAAATCTTGACGCCTGTTTAATGTAATATACTCACCAACTAAATCAAACACCCCAGAAATATTATTATCATTGGATGCAGAAAAGCATTCGACATGATTGAATGGAAATACCTTTTACTATTTTGAGAAGTTTGGGTTTGGCCTGTAACATTTGTGCATGGATTAAATTACTGTATACTAACCCAGAAGCTTCAGTTTGCATCAATAACATTTGCTCAGACTACTTTAAACTAGACGTGGCACAAGACAAGGATGCCCTTTGTCACCACTGCTGTTTGCAATTGCCATTGAACCACTGGCATACATTGTCGAAATACTGATCAGATAAAGGGGATTAGCAGAGAAGGACTGGAACAGAAAATCTCATTATATGCAGATAACATGGTACTGTATATATGGACCAGAAAATTCTGTGCCTGCAGTCTTAGCAGCACTCACAGAATTTCAAAAGCTCTCTGGTCTCAGAATTAATCTGAATAAAAGTGTACTCTTTCCGGTGAATTCTCAAGCATATAATATTAGATTAGACACCTGCCTTTTATCATTGCAGAACAGTTTAAATACCTCGGGTAAACATCACAAGTAAACATAAAGTTCTATATCAACAAAATTTATTGTCTGCATGGAAAAATTAAACAAGACTTGCATAGATGGTCAACCCTTCATCTCACACTAGCTGGAAGAATTAACACTGTTAAGATGAATATTCTTCCTAAGCTCCTTTTTTTATTCAAAACATACCAATATACATTAATAAATCGTTCTTTAAGCAATTAGATTCAACAATAACCTCATTTATTTGGAATTCTAAACATCCACGCATCAAAAGAGCGACCCTACAAAGACAAAAGGCAGAAGGCGGCATGGCTCTACCTAACTTCCAGTTTTATTACTGGGCGCAAATATATAGTCGATAAGAACCTGGACACAAATAGAAGAACATATACAGGCATGGACCGCAATAGAAGTAAAATCCTGCAGTACTTCTTTGTATTCCCTGCTCTGCTCCAATAAACACACGTATCGCAATACACTAATAACCAATTGTGCTCCACTCACTTAGAATCTGGAACCAATGTAGAAGCATTTTAAGACGGAGAAGCTTCTTTCTGTGGCACCCTGTGTAATGGGCTACAACTCAGCATTATAAAGAAAATAACATTTTGGTGTGTTACTTAGAAAGGCAAATTTCTAGAAAATTCTGCTACAGGTTATTGTGATGGCTATCTACAGGACATACATATTTACCTGTCTTGCTAAAGGTAACCTGCTTTGAATAGTCAGACTGCTTTGACTTAGAATCTCATCTACATACAATGTGGGGATACAGAACTGTCTGCTTCCTTGGAAAGTTGGTTTTAATCAGGACTCAAAGTAAATGTGGTTTACACTATTTTATGCAGAGAAATTGGCTTGAAACCATTGTTTTTTTACTGAGTTGCCATGTTGATCTATGCAGAAATTAAGTATATATATATTTGGAAAAGGAGAATAAAGGAGAAACAGAAGGATGGTCTGAGACTGGAACTGCTGTCTTTTTCCCTTTTTATGCTTTTACACCATACTCGCTGTGGCTACACCTTAGCAACAGTTTGTACCTAGGCCCAGGGTTCCCCTAGGTCTGAGGTGGGAACAATTGGGGCTGTCCGGGATCAGCACTCTGTCATGGAAACAGTCATCACTACACACAGGTACTTCCTGTTGTGAAACTTTGGGAGCGACTTTGTAATTGTGTCATCCAGAAGCCCAGCTTCAGGTACAGAAGGGAGATGGCAACACCCGGACACGCAAGATGCTGATCTGGGATATCCATAAGAAATTAATTTTGCTGGATTACAATCAACTCAGCCTTCTGGCTGCAAATTTATAGGCGATGAAACTGTAGAACTCTCACAACTAGGTGAACAAGAACTTATTATTTCCTTTTTGATTATGTTAAGAGTGAAAAGTTGAGAAATTTGGAGGACGGCAGTACACCCTACTTCACCTCCAGGATATGATTTCACAACTCCTAACCAGAAAGGATTTCAACCCTTTGAGGGTAAGATTGTACAGGTGTTATCACAACAGGACTGGATCAAGATACTCAGTCGAGCCAAGCTCAACATCTTGGCACAAACCTGGAAAATGGAAGAACTCTGGGGACTTGGAGAAAGGATGCTTCTTTATATGGCGTCAGATCAAGTGGTAAGACTCACTGATGTTACTGCTTTTCTGCCTCGTAGGGAGTTCAAAGTCCATGGTGGGCAAATCTATGATGGGGGTTCTGAAATTTCATACAGTAACCTTTGTAACCAAATAGATGTAGGGCTACATGAGGGATTTACTGAGTCTGAAATTGTTAAGTCTGTACTAAAAGTTGTTAAACCAGGTATCTTCAAAAATTTTTCTTGAGAGAGATGATCTCACATTAGGAAGAACTCAAACGATTTCTTAGGTTACACTTAGGGATAAAAGCAGCACAGAACTATTTCAGGAACTGAGCAACACAAAGCAACAAGATAGGGAAACACCCGAACATTTTGTATATAGGATAATAGATCTTGAACAACGTGTGCTGCAGGCATCAGAACAGCACGGAGCTGAATTCAGTTATGACAGAAAATTAGTTCAGGGCATATTTCTTCATACCCTTTATCAAGGGTTCAATGAAAAATAATAACATCAGACAAGACATAAAACCATTTCTTACTGACTTGAAGGTGACTGATGATATAATTCTAGAAGATAACTAAATCTACCAGGAGGAAGCAGAAGAAAAAAAGCGTCTTCACACCTCGAGTGAACAAGGTCTGTCTCTGTAAAATTCAGTACAACAAAAGGACAGTTCACAGGCTGATCAGACTGAACTGAGTCAAGCAAACAATAGAATGCAAGTTGACAGTGCAGCTATAAAGCACTTAACTGCTCGAGTGTCAACTAGAAAAACAATTTGACAAGATTGTGAACCAAAATAGAAAGTGATAATTTGAAAGTTCTCTATGCACATCAAGCTCATAATACTACCATGAACAGCCTGACAGCTCAAGTGTCTATGTTAAAAGAAAATATTGAAAAAATCACAAAGACATACTGGTAACAGTACTGGACAGATGTCCGTGCACTGCCACAATTGAACACTCAGGTCTCAAGAGATAGTCCTAAAGAAGATGTCAAGAATGTGCCCATCAGAGAAAAGACGTGTACTCACTGCTTTCGCTGTGGTTTGATGGGACACAGAGCTGTTGGCTGTACTAAAAGATGGGAATCGGGAAACTAGGGAAGGTCACTGGAGAGGAACAACCAGTGACCAACAGGGTAACAGGTCCCCAGACTGAGGTTCCCACAATGCAAACACGTATTCTACTGCCCCCCAAGCGAAACGTGCTGCCCAACCATTGGGAGTCGCTGCATGGTCACGTGTGTAATCAATGGAATTCAAACACAAAATGCTGTTAGACACAGGAGCACAGGTTAGCATAGTGGGGAGAGTGGGTAAGGAAGACATTGCCTGATGTTAAGATTCAGTCACTTGAGAGTTTATTAACAGGAAGTGCACTCTGATTTCTGCAGCAAAAGGCACTGAGATTCCATTTGAAGGGTGGATTGAGGTGACACTTCAGATACTGAGCTCAGACATGGGCAGGTAGCCATTGATGTTCCTTTGTTAGGGAAGTCAAAGTCATGTTAACTGTCCGCTGTTAGGCTTCAATGTTATAGAGGAACTGATCAGAGAGAACTGTGACCAGACCGACACCACCATTCTTGGCGCTGCTGAGTGAGGCTAACGTGAAAGGTGACAGGCAGGATAATATCATTTCTGCAGTAGGAGTAAAACCTGGGAAGCAATATCACCAGGTATTACAGTAAAGGGTGGGGAAAAAGGGCTTGTTATCCCAGCATGTCAGATATGTCAAGTGAAATGTAAAATTAGGGCTTTGCCTAGAGGGAGGCACAATGACTTTTGAGCCACTAGCAGAGAGTCATGCCCAGAGGGCATTGAACTACTCCCCGCCATTGTTGAAGCCCAACTGGTACTTCAAAAATAAATTTCCATACCTCTTCAAATTACACCTTACATGATATCTACCTTCCTAGTGGAACAATATTAGGCACTCTAGAAGAAATTATTGATATCTGGCCAGTCCTTCCCCACCATCTGACCCAGTAATACTCAGTCAGCCAATTGATGGCCAAGTCAATGCTGCACACAGAGTACAGTAGAGTTAAACAGGGAAAACAACAAATACAAGGTTACTGCTAGAGAGAAATGGAACCCCCCAGTAGATTTGTCCCACTTAAAGAGGAAGAACAAGAGGTAGTTAAGCACATGTTATATGAAGAATCAGATGTATTTCGGAAGATGGTGAAATTGGTTGCATTCCAGATTTGAAGCTAAAAATCCACTTGAAGGATGATACTCCTGTGCAGAAAAGGTACAATGCTATTCCAAAGCCCTTATACCAAGAGGTGAAGGAATACATCCAGAACCTTGGACCATGGTTGATAAAGAAGTCCACTTCAGCTTACTTCTCCAGTTGTCTGTGCCGGGAAAAGGACTTAAGTTTGCCTTGTGTGGACTTTAGAGAGCTAAACCGAAACCATCCCTGACAGACACCCCTGCCACGCATTCAAGACCTACTGGATAATCTTGGGTACTCATGGTTTTCAATCCTGATCAAGGAAGTGCATATCATCAAGGTTTCATGGATGAGGACTCAAGATCTATCACTGCTTTAGTACCCCTTGGGGACTATATGAGTGGGTACGCATTCCTTTTGGCTTGAGCAACGCTCCTCAGCATTTCAAAGATGCATGGAAGGGTACTGGAACAATTGAGAGATGAATGTTGCACCCCATATTTGGATGATGTACTTTGCTTTTAAAAAACATTTCATGACCATGTGGAAGACTTGAGACGGGTACTGTCTCGAATGAGAGAACACGGAATAAAATTACGCACCAGAGAAATGTGGAGTTATTCCACTACAAACCGTACATAGGTCGCTAGTGTCTGAAGAGGGGTGCAGATTGACCCTAAGGATTTGGAAGCAGTCCGACAGTTAATGGAAAAGGAACCTACAACATTTGGGAGAAGTCAGATCCTTGCTGGGCTTCCTTAGTTATTACCGCCCTTCATACAGGACTTTTCCAGGTTGGCAAAACCTTGTTTGAACTTTTAAATGGTACTATTGGAAATACTGGAAAATCCAGCCTGGCGACTTACAGCAAGGGGGAGGATAAAACAATGTACAGCTACCTTCAAGGACACCAGTTCAATGGACTAATGAACATCGTACAGTCATTTCTAAATTTGTGGATATACTCACCAATCCACCCATACTTGCTTTTCCAATTTTGAATTGCCCTTTGTTTTGCACACTGATGCATCAAACGAAGGACTAGGAGCAGTACTTTACCAACAGCAGGAGGGTAAACACGGTAATTAGCTACGGATCAAGAACACTAACCCCAGCTGAGAGAAATTACCATCTCCACTCTGGCAAGTTAGAATTTTGGCCCTGAAGTGGCAATCTGTGAAAATTTAGAGACTATCTATATTATGCACCCACCTTCACTGTATATACTGACAATAACCCTCTGACATATGCTCTGAGTACAGCAAAACTGAATGCAGTGGGTCATTGGGTTGAGAATTAGCAGACTTTAACTTTGACATCAAATACCGCCTGGAAAGCAAATACAGATGCAGATACGCTGTCCCGCTTCCCTGTGAACTTACAGGCCACTATCACTGAGTATAATGAAACAATATCTCCAGAAGTAGTCTCAGCTGTCTGGCAGGGGACAAAGCAGCAAGGTTATTATAGTTTTGCCTTTTTATGTTAGTTTTTATTTCTATATTTTTCTGACCTTTCTTGGAAATTCAGTTTAGTTTTAGTTTTCCTTCATCATGTATTTTAGTTTTAGTTTAGTTTTTATTTCACAAAGACATTTCTATTTTATTTTTATATATATTAGTTTCAGTTTTAGTTTTAGTAATTATGGCATGGAGCGCCTACGGAGTTAGATTTATGTCACAATCAGACAAAACTGTACACTTAACAGATTTGGATATGAGTTTAATGTTAGTGGAAGCTTACTGTACTGCCTGGTTTATTATCTGGTTTTATTTTTGTCTGATAAAAGCAAGCATAATCAAAACTAGACACTGAATATGAACAATTTTAGACAGTTTTATAATTTTAAAATATTTTCTCATGAAAATCACATGGGCTTAGGGAAGAACAGGGCTCTTAGACTTGAATCAGTGTGCAGACCCCACCTAGCTGTATTGAGGGAAACAAAGAACAATAAGCATGTAGTTTCAAGGTTAAGTGTGGTGAGTCTTGAATAGCCCACCATAAGAACAGTAAACCCATAATGAGCAGGGCAAGAGCAGGTAATAAGAGTATGGACAGGCACAAAACAACAGAGACAGCGTCTGAGATTAGGAACAATATATACATTATCTAAACCTGTTTATCCAGAGGGATTTCAGAAAACCTGGAGCCTACCACGGCAGGTTTGGATGCAAGGCAGGAAAATCCCTGGTATGCAATATATATGATAAGGCTGATGTTAAAACAAAAAGAATATGATATTTCAACTATCTATTTTGGGAGAGAGAGAAAAACATTGAAAAAGGGAGACAAATATTTTAAAATATTCTGGTAATGGATTACTTTCACAATATTAGGGATTTTGAGTTGTGAATATGAACTAAAAAAGATAAATTAATAAATATGGAATAAATACAAAAACCCACTAGTAGTTTTTCATTACTTGTCAGACTCTCTACCTTTGTTTGTATCGCCGTTGTTAAACAATGTTTTTAAAGCAAAAGTGATTGGTCAGTAACAATATGCTGATCTTGTATGAAGACCTAGTCAGCTCTCGATCGGGCTCGCTTTATTTTAAAATCCAGGAGTGCTCTCCCTCGACTTTCTTGTATACTCAGATATGGGATGGATATTTGAGGAGTAAACTGCAAGACAATGATTATATTTTAATATTATGTACATTACCATCAACAACAAATCAAATTAATAATATACTGTATTGGAACAATTATTAAAAAAGTAAAGTGGAATAAATCGGACTCTGCAGCTGTATAAATAAAAAAAAAATTGAGTATGTGTTCAGATAAAGTACCACTTCTGGGTGATGGATTTGGCCCAAAAGTTAATACAGATCTACAATTGTGGTGTAACAACCACAGCAATTTCATCCATCTATCTACGTTTTAGTTAACGGTTTACACCGACAGACGCACACGCATTCCAAAACAGTATCGTTGGCACTGGTTATCACGTCAAGATTCATCAAAATCAAGTCGACAGA
>NW_024384510.1:0-75000 GCF_016835505.1 Polypterus senegalus
TTACAAAAAAACACGTTGCAACACCTAAACCGTTAAGAATTTCTAGCGACTATTTCCATAATTCAAGTCCAAGATTGTAATATTTACTATCCGTATGAGCTAGCAGAATAAAAACAAATCATGACATCAGGAGTACAGGAGCAGAACACCATTGGTATAATAAAATACTTCTGTTATTCAAGCTGTTTCATCCATGATTCGTCTCGGTGGTTTCTTCATGACCCAGCATGCAGGTTATAAGAATTTACCTTACGCTGCCATTCTTTTGGAGAGCCTTTGTTTCAGCTAGATATCATCTATATGACTTTCTGTAGTCACAAAACCTCAAGGGAATTCATTATAAAATACACTTTATTGATGATGAGCTGACTCATGGAGCACCAGACAAAGTTAATGTGGCAACCTGCTTCTTCAAAATGTGCTAAGAGATAAGGTAGGCATATTGTATTAAAATCTTACCAAATACGCAGATTTTTTCATTCTGAGGGTCCTGAAAGAAAATAAAATGTGACTGATGAGAAGACTAAAGCATTGGAATTAGGATTTTAATGTCAATGGTAACATCACATGACTGTTAAATAATCCCAGACTGGCACTCAAGTGACTGAGAGATGTTCACACCTGTAAGAGAGCTGCTACTCCATCGTAGGTGTCCGTGCATTTGAAAAGCCTGTGGTGCCGGATTACCTGCCATTTGGCCTTGCATTTTGTAAACCTCACTGATTAAATCTACTGTATGTCCCCCACCTTCTCCGTGGAGATAACAATTCCCTAAATAAACAATGAAATTCTTTGAGAAGCTGATGTATAGTAAATTAAACATAATTTAGACCAATTTCAGTTTCAATTGGATAGTGGATTCAGAAAGTATTCAGACCCCATCACTTTCCTCACATTTTCTTATGTGGCTGTTTTATGCTAATTATAATTAAATTTTTTTTTTCTTCATCAAACGACACTCCAGAATCACAAATTGAAAACAGGATTTTGGAAAATTTTGCAAATTTATTACAAATAAAAAACTGAAATATTGCCTTGACACGCATATTTAGACCTTCCACTCAGTGAAAGGTTTTCTTGAGTCCGCCATAACAGGCTTCTCACTCCTGGATTTGAGGATTTTCTGCCATTCTTCTCTGCAGATCCTCTCACGATCTGTCAGGTTGGCTGGAGACCGTCAGTGGATAACCGCCTTCAGGTCTCGCTAGAGATGTTTGATTGGGTTCAAGTCTGGGCTCTGCCTGGGGAACTCAATTACATTCTCAGACTTGCCAAAGCCACTTCTTGTTTGACTTCGCTTTTGAGCTTAGTGCCAGTGTCCCGCTGGAAACCAGTCTGAGGTTCGAAGCACTTTGCAGCAGGTTTTCAGAAAAGAGTTCTCTGCTCTGTTTTTCCTCAACCCTGTCTAGTTTCCCAGACCACCACACTGCGTCACCATTGAAATGGTAGTGGACAGGTGACAAGCAGTGTCTGGTTTCCTCCAGATATGATGCTAATGTTGGTTTCATCAGTCCAGAGAATCTTGTTTCTCACAGGCTGAGAGTACTTTTCATACCCTTTTGAAAATTCCAAGAGGACATTCCATGTGTCTTTTATTAAAAGTTAGTGTTGGTCTTGGTCACAATAATAATAATTCTTTACATTTATATAGTGCTTTTCTCACTACTCAAAGCTCTCTCCACACAGGGAGGATTCAGGAAGTGAACCTGTAATCTACTGAATGCGAGGCTGCTACCACTGTGCCATATGTTAAGCTGTCATTCTGGGAGTTTCTCCAAACTCCACACAGGTTATCTGGAGCTCAGAGCATCAGATAATTCAACAAAAAAGTGATGTCATAATATGCCACTTTTGTCACAACTCAGTATGTGGAATTTATGCTCTGTTAGATCTTCAAACTGTTTAAGTGCCACTATTGTCAGGTGGAAGCATCAAGGAGCAACAACAGTTCAGGCACAAAGTGGTAGACTGTGCCAACATACAGAGTGGGGCTGCTGAGGCACGTAAAAATCACGTCACTCTCATCAGAGCACCACATTTCCACTGGAAGCAACACAAGCCCAAGATCACTATGCACAATGGCAAGCTGCAGTGGTGTAAAGCAGACTGTTTTGAACTCTGGGGCGGTGGAAACAGATACTTTGGAATGAGAGATCACACATCATCTGCCAGTCTGATAGACTACTCTAGGAAAACGCAACCTTCTGGACTGCACAGTGCCTACTTTACAGTTGTAATAATTCTGCAGAACTTTTTGAAAACATACCTTCACTTTGTGTGCATTGAAGGGCAAAAATATAAAATTTAAAAAATATAAAATTAAATTTACAGCACAAAAAAGTGTTGGTAGAAAGTGAAGGAGTTTGAGTAACATCTGGATCCACACTAACAACAAAGCAAATAAAAATGGCAGATGTCAAAGATATACAAGTTCTGGTTTCCTGTTAATTCTTTAGTTGTATTCTGTATGTATAAATTAAAAAATGAATATCGGCACCAAATTAAAAGCATTTAATTTAACTTATTTCTCTGTCTGAGAAGACCCTGAAATATTCATTTTAGTTTTAGGGCAAATCAGCTGACCAGAAATATAGAAAAAGTCACCTAGTAGAGCATTAATACTCACCGCAGCCACCATTGCAGCGAGCATAGCGAGGGTGGCAAAGAGGCAAACTACTTTCACAGCAAACATGGTGATCGTCTCGGAGGATGAGGTCTCAGGATCTCTAAACACTTGGGTATTTGATGCACTTTTATATGTTTCATCTAGGCAAATACATCAGTGATAAAGTAAAAAAAAAAAACAATGACCTCATTCATTTGCATTAGTTTGTAAGATGGGCGCATTAAAAAGTATTTGGCTCTTTATTAGTAATACACAAAATTTGACTATTTGGGATGTATAGGTAGTTTTATTAAGCCACGTGTTTGTTACAGGAGTTTTGCAAAAGAGAAAAAAATTGCACACTTTAAAGTGCAAACGCTCATTCATCCATTCATTTTTCAATTTGGGTCGTGTGGGCAGCAGACTTAGCAGTAAGACCCGCACAGTACGTCCCTTTCCCTTGACACACTTGCCATCTTATACTATGTGATCCCAATGAGTTCCCAGACCATCTGGCAGATGTTAACCTCCCAGCAGCAAATCCTGGATATTCTCCAGGGTCTCCTTTCAGGAGGTTGTGCCCATAAAACCTCCGCAAGGAGGCGTCCAGGAGGCAATGCAGGAAAAGCATCTAAAGAAAGGAAACAGGCTGTGTTATGCAGTTTTAGATACTTGAGGCAGCACTTGACATGGTGTCATAAGAGCTGGTGAAGCGTCCATTGAGAAAATGAGTTAGTAACAAAATAGCTGGTGTCTGTAGTGACATCAGTATATTAAGAAGCACAAATGATGCTCTGGACAGCAGATTGCATCATTGTGATAATGACGCACTATTCGGCCCAACAAGCTTGTCCATCTTCCATCCATCCATTTTCCAACCCGCTATATCCTAACACAGGGTCAGGGGGGTCTGCTGGAGCCAATCCCAGCCAACACAGGGCGCAAGGCAGGAACCAATCCTGGGCAGGGCACCAACCCACCGCAGAACACACACACACACCAAGCACTCACTAGGGACAATTTAGAATTGCCAATCCACCTTACCTGCATGTCTTTGGACTGTGGGAGGAAACCCACGCAGATACGGGGAGAACATGCAAACTCCACACAGGGAGTACCCAGGAAGTGAACCCAGGTCTCCTTACTGCGAGGCAGCAACACTAAACTGCACCACCGTGTCACTGCTTGTCCATCTTACTCACCTTAATTGTCCAAAATAACATCATGTTGCGATCTGAAGGTTCCTAAAGTTCTACTCTCCATTGCACTACTTTGTAATTTATTCCATGTGTTTATGGCTCTTTACGTAAAGAAAAACGTCTTAACATTTCTTCAACATCTGTCTTGAACAAGTTTTCAACTATGTCCCTGTGTTTACAGAATTTTTGTAAAGTAACAGCTGGGATCCACATGACTACTCCTTTCATAAATGTAAACACTCCACCATGTCATCTTAACCTATATTTGCCTAAATTGAAAAGATTCACTATCTTCAATCTCTCCTCATGGCTCATACCTCTTTGTGCTTAAATTTTGTGTCCTGAACTCCCACTTCTTTTAATTTGATCAGAAGTCTCTCATGTGTCTTTATCAAAAACTTTTTGAAAATCAAGGTATTATAATATCAATATTATCTATATATGTCCCTCTCTGATTGAATGCTTTTGGATCTTCACAGAATTCCACCATACCAGTCAAACACATTTTCCCTATGTAAATCCATACATGACAACTGATCCATTCATTTCTATTAATTCTTCCAAACTTTGGGAATTTCTCCAGTGTGTATTGATTTTTGAAAAATATACATCAAGGGTTTATATACAGTTAATCAGTTTAACAGGACAGCATTCATCCATTTAAGGAACACTGCAAAGGTTAGACCTCTTATAACATTGCAAGATGCTGAAAATTAATTAATGCTTTTGGTTTTAGTCGGCTATAGTAGTGTAATGTACTCCTAAATGGACTGCCTAAGAAAGACATCAGTTGTTTAGATAGATGTGAAAGGCACTATATAATAGATAGATAGATAGATGTGAAAGGCACTATATAATAGATAGATATGAAAGGCACTATATAATAGATAAATTGATAGATGTGAAAGGCACTATATAATAGATAGATGTGAAAGGCACTAGATAGATAGATAGATGTGAAAGGCACTAGATAGATAGATAGATAGATGTGAAAGGCACTATATAATAGATAGATAGATAGATGAAAGGCACTAAATGATGAGATAGGATAGATAAATAGATAGATAGATAGAAAGGCACTATATAATAGATAGATAGATAGATAGATAGATAGATAGATAGATAGATAATAGATAGATAGATAGATAGATATGAAAGGCACTTCTGCCAACCTGTTTTAAAAACCTGTCATCTTCCATTTTTACTCAGTTTCTGTTTTGAACTCAACCTGTACACTTCTGTGTTGCCAAAGCTCCATTATTGCAGCCTTATTCAAGTATATGATGGCTGCCCAAAACCTCTTTTTGATCTCAAGGTCATTTTATAATAGACAGATAGATAGAAACTTTATTTGTCCTCAGGGAGAAATTTGTTTTTTTTTCACACAAGCTCTTTAAATACATACATACATAAATAGACAGGTAAATACATGTTATACAGTATATACACAGACTAATTTTGGGAATCGGCCAAACCTTGCAGTGGCGGTGCTGTACTGATCTGGGCGTATTAACAGAGTGACCAGACAGAATACTCTCCTCAGTAAAAACACATGGAAGCTCATATGAGGCTGGAATAAAGGCATCCAGATGACTCTCAAATTGTGAGAAACAAGACTCTTTGGTCTGTTGAAACTTAGATTAGCATAATGTCTGGAGAACACCAGGCACTACTCATCACCTGCACATTCTAACATTCTATGGTGGTGGAAGCGCAAGGGACTCAGAGACTACAGATGATTGAGGGAAAGCTGATTGGAGCAAAGTGAAAGGAATATCCTTAATGAAAACCTGCTTAGAGTGCTTTGGACCTCAGACTTGGAGGAGGTTCACATTCCAACAGGACAACAACCCAAAGAACAAAGCAAAGACTGCACAGGAGTGGCTTAGGGTTAGCTTTGTGGATGTTCTTGAGTGGCCCAGCCAGAGCTTGGACTTAAACCTAATTGAACATTTCCAGAGACCCCTGAAGAGAGCTGTTGATGGTCTTCATACAATCATACAAAGCTTCAGGAGATCTGCAGAGAACAAAAGAAAATCCCCAAAAAGTGTGTAAAACTTATGTATCCAGCAGTGGGTGTTAGCTTCCTTGTTGGAATTAGTTATTTTGTAATTGTGGCATGTTACATAACCAGAATCTATATACATATGATATTAAAAGACGATATCCCTCCGTTAGTGATATGGCGGTAATAAATCACATAGGAGAAATAACTTAGTTTTCTTTAATGATGGTTTAAGTTGCATAACAGATGAAGGAAGCCATGACAAGAACCCTGTTTGGGAGTGAGGGCCCTATGTGTAAAGTTTGCCATTTTCGTCGCTGCGTTGCAAGGATTTTCTGGATCGGTTGATGTTAACTCCGATCTGTCCTTCGGCTACAAAAGTGTGCTGGGCAATGATCCAAGGCTTTATACTCTTTCTTCACGTGTAGTCCCCCACTTAACTGAATCATGCCATTCCCAACAAGGAAAAGAGGATACAGTTTCATGCCGCGTTTGACAAACAAAAATAATATACAATGCCCATTTCGCAGTTGTCTCTGTCTTGTCTTCTAATGCTTGCCTAGCAGTTCTAAATGATGAGCCCTTGTGCTAAATCTGGCTTTGTGGTAGCTGTGCAAGTGAGTAGAAAGAAAAGTAAATTTATAAAATTATATTTTTATAGAGCACAGTGACATATTAAACATATACAGTACACTTATTACAACTTGTCACATCAAACACAAGAAAGCTGTAGGCTCAGAATGGCTGCCAAAGTGGCTTCAACTAAGTACAGAGTGAAGAATATGAACACCTATGATAAAGTGATATAGTTTGCTCTTTTTTACTTTTAATAAATTCACAAAAATGTTTATAGTTCTGTTTTTGCTTGTCAGGCAATGATTACATCTTGCCTGAAGAAGGGGCTGACTTGCCTCGAAAGCTTGCATATTGTAATCTTTTTAGTTAGCCAATAAAAGGTGTCATTTTGCTTGGCTTTTCTCTACATTCATAATGGCTAACACGGTACAACACCCTAGTACTTTGTCATTCTGGAATATTGAGTGCTGCTTGATGTGGGGAAAAGATGAATTTGAATGATTTTAGCACAAGGCTGCAAGATAACAAAATTAGAAATTAGTGAAAGGGTCTGAAAACTTTCTGAATGTACTGTAGTACTAGGGTGTTGTGCAGTGTTAGCCATTATGGATGTAATGAAAATTCAAGGAAAATTACACCTTTTATTGATTAACTAAAAAGATTAGAGTTAGGGTTAGGGTTAGGGTTAGGGTTTATGCAAGCATTCGAGGCCCATTCTTCAGGTAAGATGTAACACAGAGACTGGACTTCCCTGTGTTTATAGAGACACTAGTACAGATACAGCATTGAAAAACCTTTAAGTGAGATATCTTAGACATAAAAAATTAATATGTAAAAATATAGCTGAAATGCTTCTGTGAAATAAATACTAAAG
The DNA here is from genome assembly GCF_016835505.1 of Polypterus senegalus. Lineage (NCBI taxonomy): Eukaryota > Metazoa > Chordata > Cladistia > Polypteriformes > Polypteridae > Polypterus > Polypterus senegalus. Next base: position 7,260 of record NW_024384510.1, read on the forward strand.
TAAAACTAAACTGAGTTTCCAACTATGATCAGAAATAATATAGAATTAAAAACTAGTAATAAAAGACTAAACTTCAATCATTGTGTTATCTTATTCTCTGCTCCCATCTCCAGACTGTCGAGAACTTACAGAACATGAACAGAAATGTTCAGCCACACCAAAGGACCCCAGGAAATACAGTCAGCCAGGCCCTTCTTTACATTTACTGTACATTCAAATCATTTCTATATTCCACGTTGCAAAACTGCTATGTTAATTTGTACCATTACTTCATTTTCCTCCTATTACTTTACATTTCATATTGATGAGAATTCAGTTTTAATATTGTCAAGAACTCTGCAAAAGTACTTTAAGCTAGAAACTGACATACTGTAGAACTTGCAGTACTCCAGGTCTAGCTTCAGGAATCTGACACCCAGTCATTTTCAGAACTCAATTTTAACTTTATTTAGATCTGTGCCTCAACACAAACCCATCTCTAAGCTCTTCAGGCAATTCCTTCGGCCTCATGACTTGGTGTTTGTTCAAATGTTGGGCCTTCTATAGACAGGTGTGTGCACCTTTACAAATCACACCCACTAAAATGAATGGGCCACAGGGGGACTCCAAACAAGTTGTAGGAACATCTCAATGATGATCAGCAGAATGGGATACACCAGAGCCAAACATCAAGTGTCAAGTGTCTGTATATTTTTTGTCAACAGGCCCTTTCGTTTTTTTTTATTTGTAATAAATTGCCAAAAATTTCTAAAATCCTGTTCTCATTTTTATTATGTGAAGCTGAGTGTTGCTTGATGAGGGAAGAAAATGAGATTAAATGATTTCAGCCAGAACTTAAGAAAATGTGTTTATAACTAATTTCCTCAATCACACTTTGACTTTAGTTTGACATCCAACACACGATCAACTAGTGTTAATATTAGAATCCCTGAAGCCTATGAAAAAAGTCATAATCCTGGGCTACTTTAGGGTTATCTGGCCAAGAGGTCCTTGGAATTGTAAAGGGTATGTAATATACCATTTTTTGGGATGCATACATTTAATGTGTGTTCTGTGTCTGTGTCATCATTCACTCTAATAATTAACATCTCTGTTTTATTGTTGTTTAAAGACAAGTAGTTCTCATACATCCACTCATTTAATTCACTAACACAAGTAATTAAAGACAACATAGAAGAAACTTGGATGGCATGATGGTGCATTGGTTTGCATCCCAGGTCCACCCTGCGTGGAGTTTGCATGTTCTCCCCGTGTCTGCGTGGGTTTCCTCCGGGTACTCTGATTTCCTCCCACAGTCCAAAGACATGCAGGTTAGGTGCATTGGCTAATCCTAAATTGTCCCTAGTGTGTGCTTGGTGTATGTGTGTGCCCTGCGGTGGGCTGGTGCCCTGCTCAGGGTTTGTTTCCTGCCTTACGCCCTGTGTTGGCTGGGATTAGCTCCCGTGACCCTGTAGTTCGGATACAGCAGGTTGGATAATGGATGGATGGAAGAAACTTAATTTGGTCTAAAAGAAAGATATAACTGGGCGTCATCTACATATGAGCGAAAATTAACATTATGTTTTCTAATGACAGATCCCAGTGAAAGCATTCAAAGTGAAAACAGTAAAGGTCCCAGTATTGAGCCTTGCGGGACACCATATCTCAGTTCTGTGTATAATAATGGAGTATTGTAAGCACATTTCTGTACATACTGGAATCAATTTGGTAAATAAGTGCTAAACCAGCCCAACATTATTTTCTAGCCTCTATAGTAAAATGGTGTCAAATGCTGCACATAAGTCTAACAACATAATTATAGTGGAGTTTCCTTTATAACAGGATGTAAGAAAGTCGTTTACAACAAGTGTCAGTGTCGTTTCTGTACTATGACCCGTACGGAAACCAGACTAGAATTTCTCTCACTCAACTGCACTTTCAATTTAGGCAGACTCCGACTTTTTTTAAAAGGGAGCAATAGAAAGATCACTCCTTTAGATTTGTAAAAAATGCAGTTGTTCTGGTAAATGGCTATCGCACTCACCATCCTATGCCACAGGGCCATCACTTTGTGTTAAATAATGACCTTCTGTATCGGGTAGCTGAACATGAGAGTGAGGTGCAGACACTGCTGTTAGTGCCACAGACTTACCAGTGACAAGTCTGTGAATTGGTGCATACCCACCTCCTAAGAGCCCACCCGAGTACCGAAAAAACTCGTGAGTGTATGAAGCTCCGATTTTATTGCCCTAAAATCAATGAGGAGGTCCACCGATTTTTTATGCCCTGCCCGGAATGTTGACTGCGACAGATTCCTAGGAGTGACCATGCTCCTCTAGTTCCCTTACCCCATATTGATGTCGCATTTGAACGTATCGGGGTCGACCTTTTGGGACCCCTACAGCACTCAGCCAGGCAACATAAATATATAATGGTCCTAGTAGATTATGCTACCCAGTATCCCAAAGATGTTCAGTTGTGCTCCTACATCTAAAGCTGGTAGGGAACTTCTTGTTAGTCGGCTTCCCTAAAGAAATCCTAGTGGATCAGGAAATGCCCTTTACCTCAGAGACGTTCAGGGAAACAGCCAAACTACTTAAGATTAAACATTTAAAGACCTTGGCATATCCTCCTCAAACCGGTGTAGTAGAGCGGTTCAATCAGACTTTCAAAATAATGTTACTCAAGGTGGTCAGTGAGGATGGAAGGAACTGGGATCAGCTCCTCTCCCTAGTTCTTTTCGCATATCGAGAAGTCCCACAAGCCTCTACAGGATTCTCGCCCTTTGAATTATTATATGGACAACAAACCCGAGGCATATTATACATTCTAATGGAAGGTTGGCAGGAAGAGGCCCTCCCCTCAACAAATATATTATATATGTCACATAGTTACGTGATAGATTTTCTAAAATTCAACATATTCTCATATCTCACTTGGAAAAGATGGAAGAAGCTCAGGTCAGTTGTTATGACCGTGAGATTGGGTCATGGTACTTGTTCCTACCTCACATTCTAAATTGCTAGCACATTGGCAAGGTCCTTATGACGTTAAGGTGAGGAAGAGGCTCATCAATTATTTGATTAAACGTTGGCTGAGTGAACGGGTTTATCATGTAAATCTGCTGAAACCGTGGAAGGATAGGGATCCCAATCCCTCCTCTGGACAGCCCCATCCACTCTTCACTCATAAATTAGACCTCAACTTCAGTTCTACTTTGACTGTCCACAAACAACGGGAGCTGGAAACAGATATCCTATCTGTTCCAGAGGTAGTGAATGAAAAACCTAGACGAACCTCCCTGTTTGCACATGACATAGTGACAGAAGGTGATAGTCCGAGAACACCCATTCCAGCATCCTGCAACAAAAACACCAGGAGCCTCATGCATAACTCTGTGCGTAGAATTCACACTAAAACATGCGTACAGACTGAAGCGGAAATGTTCGTATGCACAAAAAAATCGAGATGCATAAATCTGTGCGTTCACTAACTTCCATGTTCTTGCGCTACATAAATCCCGGTCAGCATGAAGAGTAACGCACGTGCACGCACCTGCTGCCATTCCACAACTCCTCCCAGAATTATGCCTCTTTGAATATGCAAATCAATATAAATAGCCCTTAATCTCAGCATTTTGTGAAAAGGTAATGGCAAAAGCATGGGGGGAAATAGAAGAATTTCAGCGAATACCTAGTGGAGGCAAGGAAAAAGCGTACTATTTGTTGGTGTAAACAGTGATATAAAAAGCAAAAGGAAGTTAATCGAGTGACACAGAGTGCCAAAGAAACTCGATAGCTCAAGTTCACAGAGTCAGACAGTGCCCGAAATAAAAAAGAAGTTGTCAGATATCAAAGTCACTGTGAAAAGGCGAGTGGTAGCCCATAATCTGAGTGTCATATGAAAGCTTATTAGGGTACAGAGAAAAAAAAATTATAGAGACACAGTGGGGAAAAAAGCTGGAAATGTCAACTTTAATCTCGAAATTTTCACTTTAATCACGTAGTTTATTTTATCATTAAAGTAGAACGTCATAAACTTCATCTTAATATCGTTTAATTTACTAGTTTCTCAAATACCATCGTAACTAAAGTAGCACGTTAAATGCTTTGTTTTGCATGTGTTCTTCTATGTGCTCTATGTGTGTGAATCACTACGTTCTTCTTAAAGGGGATTTCTCATCCTCCGACAGGTCACAGAATCCATTATATTCATGATAATACAGCTCTCTGAATAATTGAAATACTGAGATGTATACTTGATATCATTTTCATGATGACAGGATTTAAAGCATGTTATTAAACATGGTAACACAGTGGTGCAGTGATAGTGATAGTGATGGAGCTGGTGCCCCATCCAGAGATTGTTCCTGCCTCATGCAAGATGCTTGCTGCGGCTTGTGCGACCTTCGATGAAATGATTTCTTGCAGCAGTATTGTCTCTTTCAAACATACTAACCCAAATTCCTGTCCTTCCTTTCCTAGGGATCAAGAGAGGGAGCTCTCAGGGAGGATATCCCTACTTACTCCATGGCCAGGAAGTGCTTTCAGGATGACAGAGAATCACACCAGAAGTATACTCAGGCCCAACTTAAAAAGGAGTCCGCTGCCATATATGGAAAAGTCAGAGTCGGGAGACAGCAGGAGGAGAAAAGGAGGAAGAATTATTGGTTTACCTGGTTTATTGGTCATTTATTGTATAATTGTGGCACATTTCTGGAAAAGGGTCTGTAAAAGGTGCTTGGTGGAATAAATATTCTTCATTTTATTCATATCACATGTGGTGTTGTACTGTGTCTTGGGTTTATGGTCTATGGCGCACCCTGGTGGCCACACATGGTTTGAGGATTTGCAGAAGATAGAAGAGAGGTACATTGGAAAAAGAATATTGATTATGGAACCACCAGGAAGGTGGAAAAGAGAAAGACTAAAGAGAAACCTTATGCACATAGTGAGGGAGGCATGAAGGCAGTCTTTGTGGCAGAAAATGATTTGAAAGACTGGGATGGATTGGGAAATGGGAATAGCTGAAAGAAAGGGAAAAAAAAGTTATTCACACCCTTCAAGGTTTTCCTAAAATGCTTGCTTAAACCTTTATTCAATTTTTAAGATAAATGCTATATTTTAAAGTGCTAAGCATTCCAAAACAATTCATGCAGGAACTACAGTGGGTTACCCTAGAATCATTCGCTCAAAATAATAATACATTAACAAAACACCATCTTTAAGAACTCTGTGGTGTACTGGCTTAGACAATAAGCTTTATGCCACAAGACCACCACTTCACTTCATGTGTTTACTTCAGTTTGCGGTCCTCAGGGGCTCACCTGACTCTGTAGAGCCCTTTTGGGTTCTATGGTTGCCACCAGAGGGTACTGCAGAGAATTGGGAGCTCTACTTCATGGGTCAGAAGACCATAAGTACTCCCGGGCAAGAGATAAAAGGAACTGCCTGCCTCACTTGGAGCAGCCAGAGTCGGGTGAAAGGTGGATGAAGCTTGCGAGGAGGAGTGGAGGAGGCAGCAAAACAGTGACCGAGAGAGAGATGGAAGAAAAGAGTTATTATGTGCTACTGTGGGTTTTGTACTTGTGGCTATGGTGGGAAATGCTTAACTCAAAGAGTTTCCCAAAATTAGACTCTTTGTGCCTTTTAACATTTGCCTGTGCCCATTTGCATTGGGTGTTTTCGGAGCTGGAGTGCCTCTCTGATGTCCACAATAGATATATAGATTAGTATTGGTCCCCAAAGGCATATTTAACTTTTCACAGTAGCTCAGGAAATTAATGAGTAAGTCAATCCAGTAGGAATTCTGAAAGCATAGATGGAGTTACATCCCAGCAAGGGTGATGTCTAATTCTAATTCCAGTCGGGGGCAAAGACTAATGGATGGACTGGGAGAGGCAGTGCCTCTCTAGCATGATTTAAGGCTTGGACATTAGTAGAGTTGTGTGGAACCTGTAGTTCTGAAGAGAAGCCCTTTTGGGGTTGGTGCTGTTGGCAGAAGACCTCTCTGTTTTAGTAATGCATCCTCTTGACCCTGAAGTGCTTCCGCCATGTAATACTATAACACCGGAAGTACTACCAGATTCAACGTAAAAGCAGTCGCCTCACCTTGATCAGAGAGATAGAGTTAGAAAGAAGTAGAAGAGAATTGTGGTTGTGTATTCATTGGCTGTATTATACAATACAATACAATACAATTTATTTTTGTATAGCCCAAAATCACAAAAGAAGTACCGCAATGGGCTTTAACAGGCCCTGCCTCTTGACAGCACCCCAGCCTTGACTCTCTAAGAAGACAAGGAAAAAATGGTGGAAACCTTGGGAAAGGCAGTTCAAAAAGAGACCCCTTTCCAGGTAGGTTGGGTGTGCGGTGGGTATCAAAAAGAAGAGGGTCAATACAATACAATACACAGATCAGAACAAGTTCTCATTACAGTATAAAAGTATGGACGAGAATTTAACAGTAGATGATATCACATAATATGATTTGGATTTGTTTAGCCATCAAGCTGCCTCCCCCATTTGGCCATTCCACAGCTGAAACAGCGCTGGGCCAGCCAATCCAATGAAAGGACCCCTGTACCCCACGATTCCTGTGATCCTCCATCAGGGATGACTTTACCTTAGGTAGGCAAAACAACTTGGCAGGTGGGCTGTGGCACCAAGTGCCACATTTGAGTACCGAGAAGAGAAACAGAATAGGTGAGGGTTAGTAACAAATTATAACTATCATGTTACTTATTTTTTAGTGCTAATGACTGACAACAGAGATGCAGTCTGTACAGTTAATCAGCAGCTCTAGTCAGGGTGTGCTAAACTAAAGTAGTGAGTCATCAGCCGGGATATGAAAACTGAGACCGAAGGAGCATCTCTTATAGTAACAGGCAGACCACTCCACAGTTCAGGGGCCCTGTAACTAAAAGCTCGAACTCCCACTGTTATTTTATTAATTCTTGGAATCATAAGCAGACCGGCATCTTTAGATCTTAATGTGCGCTCAGGTTTGTAAGTCATGATAAGTTCAGACAAGCAAGCCGGACCTTGGCCATTTAATCCTTTATATGTTAAAAGGAGGATTTTGAAATCTCCCCTAAACTTAACCGGGAGCCATTGTAAGGATTTAAGAACTGCAGTTATATGTTCATACTTTCTTGTTCTTGTAATAATTCTTGCAGCAGCATTTTGGATTAACAGGAGGCTGTATAAAGAACAGTTTGAACATCCAGTGAACACCGCATTGCAGTAGTCAATCCTACTAGAAATAAATGCAGGAATTAATTTCTCACAATCCTCTTTATTTAGAAAGTGCTTTAATTTGCCAACATTTATAAGATGGAAGAAACAGGATTTGGACAACTTTGTAATATGCGCTTTAAATGTCATGCTAGAGTCAAAAAGAAGCCCGATATTACGGGCTGATTCAGTAAAATTAATGATGATTCCAACTGAGTTAAATGATGACAAAATATTGTTATCGGCGTCATTCCCTCCAACAATTAACATCTCTGTTTTATCTGTATTTAAAGACAAGTAGTTCTCATCCATCCACTCTTTTTATTCACTAACACAACTAATTAAAGACAACATCGGAGAAACTTCATTGGATCTAAATGAAAGGTATAACTGGGTGTCATCTGCATTTGAGAGAAAATTAACATTATGTTTCCTAATGATAGATTCCAGTGGAAGGATGTAAAGTGAAATCAGTAAAGGTCCGAGTACTGAGCCCTGCGGGACACCATATCTCACTTCTGTGTATAATGATGGAGTCCTGTCAGCACATTTCTGTACATATCGGAATCGATTTGATAAATAAGAACTAAACCAAGCGAGCACAGTGCCTGTAAGCCCAACGTCATTTTCTAGCCTGTGCAGTAATAGGATGGTCAATGGTGTCAAATACTGCCATAACAACACAATTACAGTGGAGTTTCCTTCATCAGAGGATATTAGAATGTCATTTACAACCTGCATTAGTGCCATTTCTGTACTATGACCAGTGCGGAAACCAGACTGGGATTTCAAAAATAAATTGTAATGTATAAGGTGTGACTGAAGCTGATTGACTTTTTCTAGTATTTTAGAGAGAAAGGATAAATTTGAAATAGGCCTATAATTATTTAGTATGTGTGGGTCTAGGTCTGACTTTTTAAGTAATGGTTTAATGACTGACACTTTTAGTGCATCAAGCACTGTGCCATGCAATAATGAATGATTGATAATGTTTAGAATAGGAGCTACAAGAACATCCATTGCACTTTTTACTAGTTTTGTTGGCACTGGATCTAGGGGACAAGTAGTGGGTTTCATTTTATAAATCAAAGTTAAGACTTCCTGCTCAGTTACAGGATTAAAATTACTAAAGTGCTGAATGCAATGTGCGGCAGAGTCTGCTAAGCTAGTATGCGATTTGTACTGTGATGCTGAGATCTGGGATCTTATATTTTTAATGTTCTCATTGAAGAAGTTCATAAAGTCTGTACTGCTAATATCTGTTGCACTGTATTTTGCGGTATTTTGCACGGTAGATCTAAATTCCCATTTGTTAATTTAGCAGTTTTTATTATTTGCTGTCTGTTATTGTAGAATAGTATTCTGAGCGAGCTTTAAAGAGAGCTTTTTTATATTTTTTAACACTCTCTGTCCATGCAATTTGAAAGACATGTAGCTTTGTTGTTCTCCATTTGCACTCCAGTTTTTGACACTCTAATTTAAGAGCTCGAGTGTTTTCATTAAACCAGGCAGAGTTTCTATATGCTTTAATCACTTTTGTTTTAAGTGGAGCCACTGCGTCTAGAGCATCTCTCAAGATCACATTATAATGTGATGTTGGCTGATCTAAATGGTTTTCCACAATTACACTTGACTTACTCAAAGTATCTATAAATTCTGAAGCAGAAATACAATCTAGATATCACACTGTCTTTGTTTTAATCTGTGAGTGCGTTAGCAAGGGCAGGACTAAATCAAATGTAATTAAGTAGTGATCAGAAATAACTTTATTTAATGGAGTAATACTTAAATTTTGAATTTCAACTTTGTAAGTTATAATTAAATCTAATGTGTGGTTATGATTATGAGTTGGACCTTTGACAACCTGGCAAAATCCTACTGAATTTGACAAATAAGTAACACATTTCCTAAAAGTGTCAGTTTCCACATCAATGTGTACATTAAAATCCCCCATCAGTACTATGTGATCATAATTTATAGCCAAATCAGATAAAAGGTTGCTAAATTCAGTCATGAACAATGAATATGGCCCTGGTGGTCTGTAGACTAGCACTATAATTGTGTTGGAATCTGTTTTAATATTTAAAATGAATGTCTCAAAGAATGTCAAGTCGCCTAAATTTTTAGATGTGATTTACATTTTGTTACAATGAATTATTCCAAGGCCTCATCCTCGACCAGAATCTCTAGACTTATGAAGGAACGAGTATCCATCTGGTGACGCCTCAGCTAGGGGGACAGTGTCACATTTACTAATCCAAGTTTCAGTGAGAAGACACAGATAACATTTTGTACTTAATATAATATCATTTAGCAAAACAGCTTTACTACCAAGAGAATGAATGTTCAATAAGCAGCATTTAAAATTGCATGCTTCTTTCTGAACTAGTGGTGTAATTTTTGTTTTAATTTGAAGTAAATTTCTATTACAGATGCTCCTGTTAGAGGGTCTGATTTTATCCCTTGGTCTAATTATACACCTTATTTTTTGATTATCAAGTAATTTAAGGTTTGCATCAAGACTAAATTTACTGGATGCCTCACAACAGGGATTATGGGTAACCACTTCAGGACAGTAACAGGTGGAATAGATAGATAGATAGATAGATAGATAGATAGATAGATAGATAGATAGATAGATAGATAGATACGAATAAACAACAGCCTGTGATTTAAGATCACATGACTGCGGCCTGGATGGTGCGCTAAACAGTCAGCCAGGCAGTTCTACTGCCATATTTTGGGACAATATATAAGATAATATATTATTCCTACTATCTTTGGTGGACTGCCACAGCCCTTACCCAGCTGGGACGCCTTGATAATGGAAGGACTAGGGGTGAGAGCTTATTTTGGACACTATCTCCCCCAGAATGGTAGATGGCAGCCCCCCTCGCTTGCAGCAGGTTCACGAGTTTAGAGCATAGAACAGGGTCCTGGACTGTTGTATACTATTTTTGTCTGTCAAAGTCAGCGTGAAACTGTATCCTCTTTTGCCTTGTTTGGAATTGCATGGTTCACTTAAGTGGGGGCCTGCATGTGAAGAAAGAGTATAAAGCCTTGGAACATTGCCCGGCAAACCTTTGAAGCCGACGGATGGATGGGAGATAACATCATCCGATCCTGTAAATCTTTCTACTGCAATGGCAAACTGGGTTCTTGCTAATGGCTTCCTTCATCTATTAAGCAGTGTAAGCCGTCATTGAACAAAGCTAAGTTATTTCTCTTGAGTGATTATTTACTCCAGTATCACTAAGGGAGAGGAATCACCTTTTCATATTATATTTATATAGTTTTGGGTTATGTAACATGCCGCAATTACAAAAGAACTCACCCCCTGCTGGATACAAACAATACATACATTTTATAAACCTGTTTATCTAGAGTAGGACTGCGGGAAACCTGGAGCCTACCACAGCAGGTCTGGATGCAAGGCAGGAAACATCCCTGGTATGCAATATGTATAATATGGCCAATGTTAAGAGAAAAAGAATTTGATATTTCAACTTCATCTATTTTGAGAGAAAGAGAGAGAAAAACTGAAAAAAGGGGGATAAATATTTCAAAACTTTATTCTGCTACTGGATTATTTTCACAATATCAGGTATTTTGAGCTATGAATATAAACTAAAAAAAGATAAATTAATAAATCTCTGTATATATAAAATCCATTGTCTGTCTGTCTATATATCTGTCTGCTTTTCACAAGAGGACTACGTAACGGATTCAGATTGTTTTTTTTCTATAATTTGCTTGAACATTCTGGTTGATTTTGCAACTTCTCTGATTGTGCTAAGTATCATAGTTCAGTTGTGGCCCTGATTTATTTATGCAAATCCAAGAGACAGGCTGCTGGCCGAGGGGAGGGGGAGTCAGGACCTCAAGTGTAGGGAGCCGGACGGGGCCATCCTCACTCACACTCCAGCCTACAATCGAGTCACTCTACCTCTCGCCTCCTGTTTGAGTGTACCTTGCCTCCGCTTAGCTAGCGATACCTGTTTGTTCAGCAGACATTATCACCTAGATATTGTTAAAGAGTAACGTTTGACATTTTTGAGAGAGAGATCACAGTTACTTGTCTCTCTATATATAAAACAAATCCTGGAAAGGAAAAGCAAGGTGACGATACGTGATCTTCTCGGAAGTTCTCAAAAGACATTTTAAAGACCTGCGAGACAAAAAAGACTGGCCACAGAGCATCTCGCAGGGACCGTAAACATGAAACTTGGTGCCAAGAGATTGTCCCAGGGCAGTCTCGCGGGGACGTGGGACATAAGATTCTTGCATGACACACCCTTCTGATCAAATAAGAGCAAGGAGAGCCAGCAAAGCATTCAGTCATCTAAAGTCATGTGACACACACATGTCCTGTGCTTTCAGCAAAGAAGAAAGAGCAGCGCGGAGAAAAGGGACCCAAGGCACGATACATATGCAGAGAAAGGTACAGAATATGAAAGCAGTAACAGTAGAAAGTATTGTAGCATCCCAGCCAAGCTGAAGCCTTTTTTGTTTTAAGTCACTGTTAGGTTCAATCGAGGGAGGGCAGAGTACAGCACGGAAGACTGATAGCTGGGTGCTGATTGATGCAGTAAGGAGGAGTTGGAGAAGGTGCTAGAAAGTTGTGTTTGGGGTTACGCAGTCGTCGATTGTTAAAGTAGAACTTTTGTGACACTTTATTACGTCAGTCGCTACAGTCGCTACAGTATCAAAAAAACGATAGCACAGATCACATTAACACAAGTCTCACATACCTCATTTAAAAGATTCAGCATATTGGGATATGCAACCAAAAGGAAGTCAGAGAATTTCAAAAATGGGGTTTAACTCACATGAATTTATTGGTTACTTTACCAAAAAAATTATTAACTGCTGATGATGTGGATCATTTTGTCTGTGCTGAAATTCCAAACAGAGAAACCTATCCTGAATTATGGTACAAAGTCATTAACACAAGTCTGCACGTCTCCATCACATGTGTTGATCAACACAAGCAGCAAGCAGCCTGCTGTCCCATCCTACCCACTTGACAGACCTCAACTTGGGCAAAAAGGTCTCCCAGCTCAAGTCAAGGCACCTTATCTGCTTGTGAGATGCCTGGAGTTGTAAAGGGTAAATAATACAGTATACCGTTATTTGGAATACATGCATTTCATGCGTGTTCTATGTATACAAAGATCTGGGTAAGTGCAGGATGAAAGGAAATGTGAGGCAAGAAATGCTGAACACATACCTAAAGCAGAAACTTTTTCCATGTTATACTAATAATGACGTGAAGTGTATAATAAAAATCATTCAACTTACACGTTGTTGTCAATGAGTTACAAACCCAAGCTCAAATGTCAATCGACAGAAAGCTGATATGTATTCCTGGATAGTGCAGAGGTATGAGCTTCTGCCTTATGACCGAAAGGAAGCTGGTTTAAGACCGAACACTCTGCGTTTTGAGTAGTGAGCTGCTATTATCATTACTATAATAAAAACATACATTTGATTTGACTCTGTAACACCAAGTGTACATTTTTAAGTTTATCTTCCATTCTTTTCACAAGAGCCACAATGACCACAGCTGGAATTGTGCTTGATTGTGCTCAGAACTATTTGTTATACCGGCAATCAAAGATACGATGTCCCGTGACCGCTATCAAACAGCTTCACCGCAGCACAACTCTGCTTGGCACCATAAAGTAAAATGGGACTTCCACCTGCAGCTAAAGTCACTTCAGTACGTGTGCAGTTTTACATGCTAGTGTTTAGATCTGGCAGTGTCATGCTGACGGTGTATGCGCCCAAAAAGAAGAAGTCTGCCTGCATTTTCAGTAGCATGCACCATAAAGTGGAGTACAAGCAAGATGGAAAACAAATAAACACGTTCAACTGACAACTCTTGTTCAAATGGCATAGTGTTTTCAGATAGTGACATTTTCATGTATGAATGTGTGTGTGCATTGTGTTTGTTATACTTTTATTACTTATTTATTAGTGCATTCTGATGCTATCTTTATATTGTTTTCCGTATATGATGCTGCAAGAATTAATAAAAGAACCAGAAAGCACAAACACATACAGTTACTCCTGTTCTCAAGTCCTTATACTGGCTCACAGTTGGATTTAGGGCTGATGTTAAAATCATCCTTTTAATTTATAAAGCCTTAAATGGCCCAGACCAGGCTTACTTATCTAATCTTATCATTACCTATAAAGCCGAGTGCACATTAAGTTCTCAACATGCTGGCCTGCTTATGACTGGTAACAGCGGAGGGTGAAGCTTTGGAATTTTATGCCTGTTTCTATAAGAGGTGTCCATTCAGTCCCTGCTTTTAAAGAGGACTACTTACCCTGAGTAGAGCTTCTGCTGCACATTTGTGTGTTTTATTTATTTCATTTTTTGACACCTATTGCCCTTCCCAAGATTTCTTCCATTTTTTCCTACAAGGTGTTTTAGGGAAGTTTATTCTTTTCTTTTGACAGAGTCAAGGCTGGGGCGCTGAAATAAATGGTTGTTATTGCTTGTTTTCCTTGTTTTCTTTTTATCGTTTCTTTCTATTTACTATGTGCACACAAGTTTATGATGTTTAATTATTGTACTGTGTTTTTGTATACTCGAATACATTGGATATACTGTTTTTCGATTAGAGGGTTAGAGTTTTGGCTATCCTCTCAAATATATGACTTTACCTTTTTATGTATTTATTTATTTTTACGTCATATCCCTGCTGATACTTCTCATTATTATGTGGTGTTCTAATTAACATCTGTGGAGTGCCAGAGGTGGGGCAGCTCCCCTAATTAAACAATCGGCTCACCTCCACACCGAAGACCCCACGTCTGTCCAGCTCCTCAGCTGCACACACACCCACAGAGCCCGAGTCGCACTGCTTATTTTTTTTGTAAACTTGTGCCACCATGGATCTCTCTCATCAAAGACATCTGGAAAATGAGTGCTTTGAAATAAACACGCAACACATTCTGTTTTGGTGTCTTCTCCTAAAATAAAAGTCAATGCTATTCAAAACCTGATGTATTGTATCAGGCCGTGTGACTCAGGGATACACAGTACATTTCTTTAGGATAAGTTTTTTAGGCAAATACAATTTAATTTATAATAACTTCTGGCAATGAATTAAAGCTGGTTTTGCATCTTACAGAACCCACCTATGGCTTCCAGCAATCTACAAGAAGGACACCCTTAGGTGATGTCAAAGAAATACTTTGTTTGATTCAAATTAGACATTTTATGGATTTTTTGTAATCACTCTATATAAACTCGAGAGGCTGCCGTGATAGTTAAAGATCCTGAGACCTCATCGAGTGAACTGACCATAATGTTTGCTGCCCGTGTACTTCATCTCATGGCTGCCCTTGCTGTGTTAGCCGCACTTGCTGCTGCTTCGGTGAGTATTACTGCTGCACTTCAAGAACTCCTCCATAATTCTTATATATCCAGAGTGAGATTGAAAGAGGGTGAGATGGCTTTTAGGCGTTATGCAACACAAAAATGGAATAATCTGCCAAAAGTAGAAGCTTTCAAATCAAATTTAAAAACATTCAAACATTTCTGTGCATTTGACTGATTATGTATTATTGAACTGAAATGCTGCTGTGTCACCATTTTATTCTCTTCATTTCACATATTGTTTTAGCTTTCTGTCATTTTACTGTCTCCCTGACCATTATTTTGGTTGTATTTTGTTTCTTTATTGTATTTTATCCTTTTTATGTAATGCACTTTGAATTGCCCTAATACAAAATATGTGAAAGAAATACATTTGGTTTGCTTTGCTTTGCTTATTCTGTCATTTGAAGAAGAAAACGAGCAAAAGAAAATTTATTCTTACAGCAAACAATTTTATGTCAATCAGACTCGCCACAGAATGGCGCAAGCAACTGCGGCTCTCATGTGAAAAGCACTCAGTTTCACATTTCTCTTTTTTCAGCCTACTGAAGATCATCAATGGCCTCCAGAAGGTAAGATTTTTATGAAACAGAAACAAGAGAGTTGTTTGTATTGAATGCAGTGTAAAGAAACACAACGCTAGTTGTCATATTCATTTGCGTGGCTTTACATGATGTGTCTATACAGCGCCTGCAAAGAGTATTCAGACTCCTTCACTTTTCTTGTCATGTCGTTATGTAGCAACCGTGTGCTAAAATCATTGTAGTTCAGTTTTTCCCCTAACAAGAAGCACTCAGTTCACCATAATGAAAAAAAAAACAAGATTGTAGAAATGTTTACCAATTTATTTAAAATAAAAACCTTAAATATCTCATTAACCCAAATGCTCTTTTCTCAGGACATGAATTCATTTCAAAGATTTTAACACAAAGCTGCAACAGAACAACATATGAAAGAAGTGAAGGGGTCTGAATACTTTCTGAAAATCTTGTACGTTTGTCATTCTTTGTTTCTTAATGGTGATGTGCAGCTACACAAAGTCATTTAAAGCACAACTGGTCACATTTCCTATCGGAATGGACCAAAGACATCATTAAGAGAGGAATTCCCATACCTTCCACTCATTCACCTATGCAGGGACCACTGAGGAGACATAGGGAACATAAGGAGCAAGGAATCTGGTGACCATAGATAGCAAAAATGTAATTCTGATCCAGTAGACATAAAGGGGAATTTCTAGAAAACAAAATGGATAAAAACGAAAGACAGCTAAAGGACAGGAACACAGTGTGGATATTTACTGGAGTAAGAGACAGA
Organism: Polypterus senegalus; assembly: GCF_016835505.1. NCBI lineage: Eukaryota > Metazoa > Chordata > Cladistia > Polypteriformes > Polypteridae > Polypterus > Polypterus senegalus. The sequence continues at coordinate 23,184 of NW_024384510.1, forward strand.
AACGTGACAAAGTAAGAAGAAATTGGAGAACAGAAGACAAAATAGTCACATAGTGCCATATTAACTGTTTAGTTAGGCCTGGAATGGTGGATTGACTGATGTCAGACTCAGACTAAAAAATCATCATAAAATTAGCTTTAGAAATTGAGTTTGTATGGGCAAGAAGTTAAAGCTTCCAGGCCCATATTTATCAAGTGTCTCAGAATTACTCCTAGGAATTGCACTAAAAGTTACACTAGTACAAGAACTTCTTCTGCCTGAAACGTAGGACATAAGAAGTATTTTTGAAGTGTGTTGGTCCCAGTCCCAGCTAAGAGTAGGATTCATGTCTGAGAATGAATAATTTTATTGCACCCCTTGCTGTAAATTGCCACTGACGATGATGATTTTGCAATTTTCTGATACTAATGCTAAGACTCTACCACAAACATTATTATTATTATTATTATTATTATTATTATTATAATAATAATAAATAATGTAATTCAAAGTAGTAGAAGAAGAAAAACATCATTAGGTAAGCTGCATCACTAAGCTTCATGTAATTGCTGTCATTTGATCACAACAAGCTTTGGAGATGGAAAGACCGAGACACACACGGAATGAGAGTTACAGTAAGCCTGATGACGGGCATATTTATTTAACAACGAGCCCATGTAGTAATGAAACAGGACAGTGAGGAGGGCCCTACCAAACTCCCCACTACTGACGTCATGCTTCCCCCTCCCCTCGGCTCACAGTCTCTGTCTCAGATTAGCGCTAATATATCGCTCCTCCAAGTGAACTATGATTCTTTGCATGATGAGAAAAGTCGCAAAATGAACTGGAATGTTAAAACAAGTTATAGCAGACAAAAACCATTTAAATCCGTTAAGTAGTTCTCTCGTTTGCTAGCTAAGCAGAGAGTGAGTGAGGAGGGTCCTGCCCCCCTCTCCTCAGCTCACTGCATATCTCTCAGATTCGCGTAAATAAATCGGATCCACAAGCAAACTATGATACTTAGCGCGATGAGAAAAGTAGCAAAATCACCTGGAACATTCAAGCAAGTTATAGAAAAAAAACCCCTGATCTAAATCCGTTAAGTAGTTCTCTCGTGAAAAGTGGACAGACATACAGACAGATGTTGGATTTTATATATAGAGAGAATACAATACATTTATTTATATAGCACATTTTCATACAAAAAATGTAGCTTAAAGTGCTTTACTTAATGAAAAATAAAAAAAAAAATAAAAGACATAGTAGGAAATTAAAATAAGTCAACATTAAATAACATAGAATAAGTAAGGTCCGATGGCCAGGGAGGACAGAAAATACAAAAAAAAAACTCCAGACTGCTTGAGAAAAAAATAAAATGTGCAGGGATTCAAAACCATGAGACCACCCAGTCCCATCTGGGCATTCCACCTAACATACAGTAAATGAAACAGTCCTCTTTGTATTTAGGGTTCTCACGGAAGGACTCGATGATGATGGTCATGTAGACTTCCGGTTTTTTGTCCGTCAATGTTGGAGCATCATGATGCTTTGAGTAGGCGGTGGTGGTGCAGGCTGCCACCACAAAGAAACCGGAAAAAGAAACAGAAGAGAGAGTAGAGATTAGTATGGATTTTAGAGCCACCATGAATAGTTATTATAATGAATTGTACATACAGAATATCAGGATTAAATTAAAGTGATGCTATGAGAAGGCCATGTTAAAGTAATGTGTTCTGAGCAGTTTTTTAAAGTGATCCACTGTATTAGCCTGGCAAATTTCTACTTCTTTTAAGTTTTGCTCTTGGAATTCTAAGGAGACACTCATTTGAGGATCTAAGGTTACGATTTGGAAGGTAAGGTGTAAGACACTCTGACATAAGATGGAGCAAAATTATTTAAGGCTTTATAAACCATAAGCAGAATTTTAAAGTCAATTCTGAAAGAAACAGGTAACCAGTGCAGTGACATCAAAACTGGAGAAATGTTTTCGGATTTTCTTTTCCTAGTTAGGATTCTAGCAGCTGCATTCTACACTTGTTGCAAACGATTTATATCTTTTTTGGTTAGTCCTGAGAGGAGTGTGTTACAGTAATCTAGTCGACTGAAAACAAAAGCTAAAAACTAAAACTAATTTCTCAGCATCTATCAATGATATAAGAGGTCTAACTTTTGCTTTGTTTCTTAACTGAAAAAATGCTGTTCTAGTGATCTGATTAATATGCGATTTGAAATTCAGGTTGCAGTCAACAGTTACCCCTAAGTTTTTTACTTCCGTCTTGACTTTTAATCCAAATGCATCAAGTTTATTTCTGATAACCTCATTGTATCCATTATTGTCAATCACTAAAATTTCAGTTTTCTCTTTATTTAGCTTGAGAAAATTACTATTCATCCATTCAGAAATACAAGTAAGACATTGTGTTAGTGAATCGAGAGAGTCAGAGTCATCAGGTGCTATTGATAAGTACAGCTGTGTGTCATCAGCATAGCTGTGGTAGCTCACGTTGTACCCTGAGATAATCTGACCTAACGGAAGCATGTAGATTGAGAAGAGCAGCGGACCCAGGATAGAGCCTTATGGAACACCATATTGGATATCATGTGTCTTCGAGTTGTAATTACCACAACTAACAAAGAATTTTCTCCCTGCCAGGTAGGATTCAAACCAATTTAAGACACTGCCAGAGAGGCCCACCCATTGACTAAGGCGATTTCTAAGAATGTTTTGATTAATGGTGTCAAATGCAGCACTCAGATCTAAGAGGATGAGAACAGATAAATGGCCTCTGTCTGCATTTACCCGCAAGTCATTTACTACTTTAACGAGTGCAGTTTCTGTGCTGTGATTTGTTCTAAAACCCGACTGAAATTTATCAAGAATAGCATGTTTATTGAGGTGGTCATTTAACTGCATAATGACTGCCTTCTCTAGAACTTTACTTAAGAAAGGCAGGTTAGAGATGGGTCTAAAATGTTCAAAAGCAAAGGGGTCAAGATTTTTTTCCTTGAGTAGGGTTTTAACTACAGCAGTCTTAAGACCGTCTGGGAAGACCCCCGTATCTAATGACAAATTTACTATGTCAAGAATATTATCGATTAGCACACCCGATATTTCTTTGAAAAAATTTGTTGGTTTTGAGTCAAGGACACAGGTAGAGAGATTATTTTATGTAAATCAGGTAAATCTATCCTAGTGAAAGAATTGAGTTTGTTTATAACGGAGTACTGGGGCTCAGGAGGATCCGCAGTGTTGGGGAGATATACTCTGTTATTTCTAATATTAATTTTTTGATTGAAAAATACGGCAATAGCCTCACAGGTTTTACTGGAAGTATTTTGGAGGGATTCCTTTGCATTACCTGGTTTAGCAAACGATCAATCGTAGAAAATAAGACTCTGGGATTACTAGCATTGTCATTTATAATCTTAGAGAAATAGCAGCGCCTGTGCTATTGTATTCTGTTATTTTAACCTTCAATATTTCATAGTGGATAATCAGTTTAGTTTTCCTCCATTTACGCTCAGCTCTATGACATGTTCTCTTTCAATCAGACACTCTTTGGGTCTTCCATGGTATAACAATGCTAGAAGATTTTTTAACTGTCTTTTCAGGTGCAACTCTGTCAACAGCAGCTCTCACTTTAGTATTAAATCTTTTCACCTTACTATTTACATTATCCTCGCTATTGTAGTTAGCACTATAAATGGACTGATTGCTTAGAATGTTTGTAAGTTTTAAAGCTGCTGATGAGTCAAAGAAGCGTTTTTTAACAATATGCTTCTCATGAATGTTTTCTATCATTATTTCTCTATTAAATAGTAGAAGAAAATGGTCTGATAGACCCGTATCAATGACCTGCTTTACATCAACTTTTAGTCCTTTGGTAATTACAAAGTCTAACATATGACCTGCTTTATGTGTAGGCTGATTAACGAGCTGTCTCAAATCAAAAGAGTCCAGGAGGTCCATGAATTCCTTTACTTTTAGGTCACACTGATTATCGATATGAAAGTTAAAGTCGAAGACTATTAAGAGTGTGTCATAGTTCATAATTAAAATCACAGAGAGATGATTGACCCACAGCTGTACTTTCAGAAATATCACTTTCCCCCTGATATGGCCATGGGAAGCATCTTGTAAAGTAAAACAAATTGAAAGTCGTGGTCACTCTTCCAGGGAATCCTGATTGTCTTACACTGTGTTGTGGTTTGTTCCGCTCTGTGACCCACCCCTTATATTCTATTAGGCTTTATTTATCCAAGGCCCAAAGAGTCTTTGCCTGCCTTCTTAAACCTTCCCGGACTTGTAAAGTGTAACACAAATGCCCAAGCGGTTTGTGCAGTCCAGAGATCAGTGCAACTGTGTGACATTTTGATGTCAGTGAACTATCCAGCCCCACTTCTCTTCTGAGTAATATGCTGGCTACAGCAGCATAGTTTGCATCCTTGACCCTGTGTGTTTATACTGTGATGTCTCTTATAATTCCCATATGTGTGTTCATCCATACTTGGGGCAATGATCTTAATGTTTGTGCCAATTTGGATGAATGCAGCTTGCTTTAATATTAATTCATACGGAGTTGTGGGGAAATGTATAATCTACATATTACCTCACACATTGTAAGAGCGTTAAAACTTTGGTGCAAAATTTGAGAAATGTTTGGTTATGACATACCCAATCATCACTATTGCAAAGCTTTACTTTTCCTGTGGCCAAATCATTACCAACACTTTCATTTTGGTTGACAGCGCATGGCTTCTCTACATACTATAGATGAATCAATCATGTACCAAAAAAGATTTATTACGAATATTATTCCATCTCATTTTGCGAGTTCATTGTTAATCTTTGTTTCCAAAACATTCAGCATTTCGTGGGATTTGCATGTCAATCTCTGCCTGAAGGTCATCTTCTGGCAGCTCCTGGCAGGTTGGCACAATTAATAAGGTTACCTAAATCCTGCTTATGATAGGATTAGTTTCCTAAATTTGGAAAACTGATAAAATGCTTTCACTCCTACTCCTAAGAGTAGGACCAGATTTTTGAGCCAGCATGGACTGGTTTTCTTTTCTATGAGATGCTTGATAAATAAGGGCCCAGCTGTAGTCACATTAATGTGTCTCAAAGTTAAATAAACACCAACATTGTGGGAGTAAATTCAACATGTCAGACATGCAGCAGAATGTAACATAAAACAATCACACAGTGTTTAAAATCAGCCCAATACCATATTTCATTTGATTTTATGAGGGCTAAAAACAACCTAAGTCACATGAGTGAAAAAAAAATCATTCTTCATTAATTAGATTTCTAAAATATTCTTCATATGTTTATTTATAAGTAGAATGCATAAATAACTTTTTCAATTTCTTTAACTGATATCCTTTAATTTCCCATTTTTTAACAGGCTGGTGGAAACATTAAGGTAAGGGTATTGATTATAAGTTAAAACAACCTCCTCCTCCTGATTCTTGGCTCTTTATTTCTTAGTTGAGGCTGATTTATACTTCTGTGTGAAGCCTACGCCATAGCTACACTCTAGTACGTTTAACTTGACATGTGCCACGTCAAAAATGTGACTACACGTCATGTTGATGCGGACCCCATGATGCTGATTGGCCAGTTTGGTATCTATGTATCTCCTGAAATGCAAATCATTTGCTTTCTTACGTGCTACATGCACCACAAAAGACTGTTCAGGTCGGTTCCTGCAATGAAGAAGTAGAAACTGCTTGTAGTGGTGTAGCCTACAATGTAAGCTTGACACAAAAGTATAAATCAGTATTACGAATGCAATCCAAAGTCCAAAAAACACATTCCTTAACTTCCTTTATGTTAACCCCAAGGCTCTTTAACCAATTGCTTTCTATATCCAATGTACAGTGTTCAACCTGAATAACTCTCTGGGCAGTATTCTGCTGCCATCTAGGGGATAAAATAGCATCACGATTAAAAAAAATATGAATAGTTTCTATGCATTTTGCCACTCTATTGTATCTCATCAATATTCTTGACTGGGGCGGAGCTTTCAAGCTTTCAACAAAAACAAACAATAGCATGTAAACAAAAACCTGTAGAGTCAGTTTTAGATAAATTTTGAAACTGAACCTTTAGTTGAATCAAGTGATAACGTTGACAGTGCAAATTGGAGAACAGACATTGTCACAGATTGTGAAAGTAATGTATACGGCACTATACAACTAAACCGCCATGTTACACCTGGTCAATTCAGTCGTTTGAAACTTCACCGTAGTGCAATTAGCTTCATGGCAAAAAGGCAAAATGATTGGGTTCAAGTGGAAGGACAAGAAAGCATTAACCCTCTTAGCACCAGTCACAATGCAGCAACTGTAAATGTTCGATTTGGGTGAAAGTCACTAAGCTTTGAGATGTGGTAGCCTACAATAACACAGTGGGCACGTTGATTGTGTGCAGATCAGGCACTGACATTCTATCCTCTCAGATTCAAACAATAGAAACATAAGAAAAGTGTTCAAAGAAACATATGTCTACTGTCCTGATTGTGACATCAGGATAGGCGTTGGTGACTGTCTCAAAACATGTTGCACAAAGGACATGTGTTAAATCTGCATGATTACAGCAGTGGACAGAAAACATGCCTGTATTTGGGTTGAAATTCAAATATTTACATGTTTTTTATACAAGAGGGCATATTTTCTTGTGGAAAAACATTTTTAGTTTGCTTTCCAGGGGTAAGCATAAAGCTAAGGGCACTCTTAAAATACTGGTTCTTTAATGGCAGTATATGGTTCTTTATTCAATCAATCAATCAATCAACATTTATTTATATTGCACATATTCATACAAAAAAAATGTAGTTATTGGGTTATGTGGTTCGTCATCGAGCCATTGCTTGACAAAGCACCATTTAATTCTGGTAAGGGTTCTTTGCATATGAAGTTGGCTCCTTGTGCTTTAAAAAGTATTAGAAAATCTCATAGCCTCTTCCTTTCAAAGAGCCTTAGGTATGGTGGGAAAGGAACCTTTCACTTAATATCTTAGAAAAGGAGTGGAAGGCAGTCATGCATAGAATACACTTTAGCTCTACAGTATTTGTGTAAAGCATTCAATCATTCAGCTTAAGATCTTTAACAGGTCAGATTTATCCCTTTTAATATTACCCAAAATATATCCAGGGCAAAATCCAACCTGCGCACATTGCAATTGAGCTCTAGCCTCATTGATCCACATGTTTTTGGAGTGAGCCAAATGAATATCATTTAAGACAAAAATCATTGAAAGCTCATCAGAGAGCCTTGGCGTTACAATCACTCATAACACATTAACAACTGTTTCATAATAAGCATTTATATTGGGGGAAAAGGACATCTGCCTTCTTCATTTTTTTCCTCTACTCTTGCCCCTCCTGTTGGGTCCCCTTTCATTCTTTCAGAAGGGGTTGAATTCTGTTTTTTTAGGTTTTGTCTATTTTTGTTCCTGCTGTCTTTTCTAACCTTTTGATTTTTTTCTTTTCATCTTTTCTTTCTAGTTTGACTATGAAGTCATTTTCTATAATGTTTGACTTGACAGCATGTGATGTTATTTTCTTCAAATAAAATTAAAAAAAAGAAAAACATCCTAATATACAGATAAAAAACCCACAAAATGTTTACTGCAGTCTAGCCTTAACCTCAACTTAGCCTGTGTTACTAGAAGTACGCAGCAAGGGTTCTTGTAAGATCACAACCCTTTAATATTTCACAAATCTGTTACCGTATATGAATGGTTATTTACTTTATGGAGCCAGTTGTGGATCTAAATAATATTTATGATCCATTTTGAAGAACGACTCTGGCAACTTGATATTTAAGAGTGGAGGTTAAACAGAAGCAAGAAAGTCACCAACACTCAAAATCGAAAGAACCAATCAGCACTCACAGACTCCTTCAACACAAAGACTTCTTGATCTGAGTTCACTCGACTCTGCCCTAAATAGCCAGAGGGAGGGTTCAAAAGTGATGACATCAGAGTGGCCCCACCTCCTTGGGCTCCACCCACTAAGCACACAGAAAGGAGGCACATTGAAAAAAACAGAAAGTACTTACACACATCACAGAGAATGCATGAAAATATGAAAAGTAATAATTCAAAGTAATAAGTCAAAGACAACAACAAAAACAATACAATGCACACATTGAAACTGATACGTAAGAGTGATGCATTGGCTATGCTTTTTGTGTGATTTCATCAAATTTAGTCAGGTTCTCATTGCTTTCCCATTAGACATCCTGTGTTTATTTGATTGCATGTCTACTGATTAGATTCTCTCTAATCTGTTTATCTTTTTTCTGTTAAGATGAAGAGATGGAAAAGCCACCAAAGGAGCGTATAATGCCTGCAAGCAATGCTTATCTGATTTAAATAAAATGATCATGCAAGTCTATTTTGTGTTTCATGATTTATGAGTTTACAACAAAACTGTACCATTTAATAGAGATGTGCCAGTCATGTCACGATGGCTCTCTCTGATTCATTTAACTTCTGCCACTAAACTCAATCATCTCATCGAATCTGTCTTGTGGATTTTATAAAACAAAGTCAGGTGCTTTTACTTCTCCCTCTGATCTAACTCTAATTACTTGACCCTATTTGATATTTCATTACGGAATCGCTAAACCTCACCAAAGAAGAAGATTATCATCATGGAGAAAATGTCACATACAGTGGATTCAGAACGTATTCCAATCACCTTCTGCACACTTTATTGTGTTAGAGCTTTACTTTTAAAAAGATAAATGTGCCATTTTCACCCATCAATCTATTCTCCACCCCTAATGACAACATTTTCAGAAAAGTTTGCGGATGTATTAAAAACCAAAGACTGAAGTGTTCAGACCCTTCACTCAGTACTTTGGCAGCAATCAACAACTTTGAGTCTTTTTGAGTAAAGTCTCTGCACCTGAATTTGGGCAGTTTATCCCAGTTTTCCTGGCAGATCATCTATGATTGGATGGGAAGCGTCTCTCAACTATAAAGCCCAGATTAATGGGGTCTTCCAGTTGTAGTTTTCCTTCTGGAAGTTTCTCCCATCTCCACATGGGTTCTCTGAGGCTAAGCCCGAGTGATCATCTGGTTCTTGTAATGATGACAAGTATTGCAACAGCATTTTGAAAGGTTCTGAAAACCAGTGCTTTGATTTTGAAACACTGCTCTGAAGTCCATACAAAAACAGAAAAAGTCATGTGACTCTGCTGCCATGGGCTTTGTGGTATCACCAGCTGTTTCAAAACATTCCATTTGTCCTTTAACTTTGAAAAAATTTGAATGAAAGGTGATGACCTTCGATTAGAATATGTTAACCACAAAATAACACTTAAAGGGTTTAAAAGTCATAACATTAAATGTAACAAACTTACATTTCTCTTCCTTGTGCGGTTAGTTGGCTCCTACCATACATGACACAGTTTGCAAAAACGTAAATGTCTGTGTAAGCTTCACATTTGTGCAAAGTCCTGCCTCAGTTTCCTGGGTGTCTTGTACAGAGCCGTGTTATTATTTCCATCTGATTACGAGTATCAAATGAGTTTCTGTAATTGACTCTGAGTCTGCCTAATCAGTAGATAAAACTATTCAACATAGAAGATGCTCCAAAATGACCAAAGACAGCTGTATGGAGCACAGTGGGCTGGTTGAAAAAGGCCAAATTAAATGTGTGCATTGCCAGCAACATCTGTCATTTTTCAAGAATACAACAACAATGTGGAGACACACTTGCTCAAGCCGTATGCATAGGATACCCTGCATAGTGTTCGGCCCAAAGATGCATTCCACCTTGATTTCCTTCTCTGCTCCTCAGTTCAAAATAACAAATCACACACTTCAGATCTGATTAAAGTGTTCTTTGCAGACTTTCATGTAAGGGACTATACATATAGTTCAGTCTCATCGTGTAGAAATGATAACGCTTTTTATGTGTGCATACCCCCCATTTCAGGGCACCATAATGTTTCGGACAACTGGCGTCACAGGTGTTTGTGACTCCTAATATGGGTTTCATTGCATCTGAAGATACCTTGGCTTCCTTCTACCCTTTTGAGTCTGGAATTGCATTTGTTCAACATGAGGACAGGAGCTGTGCCAATGAAAGTCAAAGAAGCCATTATGAGGATGAAAAACAAGAATAAAACCATATGAGACATTGGTAAAATCTAAGGATGACTTAAATCAAGCAAATGTCTGGAATATCATTAAGCAAAAGAACGCACTGGTGACCTCAGTAATTGCAAACGGATTTGTGGGCCTCCACTGCTAATGATGGAAAAATACTCAACTATGGTGAAGAAAAAAACCCAAATGCTTATCCGACGGATCAGAAACATTCTTCAGGAGGAAGAAGTGGATGTGTCAGAGATGACTATCAGCAGAAGATGTCATGAGCAGAAATGCAGAGGCCACACAGCAAGATGTAAACAACAAAAACAGGATGGCCAGATTACAGTTTGAGAAAAAGGACTTAATAAAGCCTACAGAATTGTGAAAAAGGGTCTTGTGGACAGACAAGTCAAAGAGTTCAGATGAGAAGAAACTGCCCGAGATCCTAAGCAGACCACCTTATCTGTTAAACCAGCTCCTGGGGTTGTTATGGCTTGGGCATGTACGGCTGCCACAGGTCCTGGCACATTTCTCTTCACTGATGATGTTAGTGCTGATGCCAGTGGCACAATGAATTCTGAAGTGTATAGAAACATCTGATCTGCTCAAGCTCCAGTAAATGCCACCAAACACTTGCACAGTGTTTCATCCTACATCAAGATTATAAGCTAAACATACTGTGGTGACAAAATAGGAGTTTTTCAAAGCTAAAAAATGGATAAGTCAGTCACCTGATTTAAATCCAATTGCGCAGGCCTATCATATGCTGAAGAAGAACTTAAGGGGACAAGCCACTGAAACAAGCAGGAGGAGAAGATGCCAGCATTAGAGGCTTGGCAGAGCATCAGTAGAGATGATCTTCAGCAATTCAGCTGAACAAATCTGCAAATAGACTGGCAATTGTAGAAGGAAATTTTTTTATTAGCATAAGAGAATAGCAAATTAGCATATATAGCCATAGAAAGTAATTAAAAGCTTCTAAAACATTAGATTAAGCATAAATTAGAATATAAAAGCAAAATACGATAGGTCTAGCAAATGGTTAACTAAAAAATCAGTTATATTGCATTATTTTATAGGCTTACAGCAAATTTTCCAAAGTAATGAAAAGAATAGCTAAAAGATGCAGTGAAATCAGTTTTGGACAGGATAAGAGTGGAGGACACCTGTGATTCAAGGCTAGGAAGAGATAACTTACAAAAAAAGGCCTCTGTATTCAGCTGAGATGCTGAATCAGCAGTAAGGCAACAAAAGGCCTTTTACTACAAGCAAGGTCACACTGTAATGCATCTTAGCAAATGCAGGCATTAGCAAAAATATTACAAGAATATATTAGCAATTAACTTTAGTGTAGAAATTAAGACAAATCAAGCATGGCAAGCAATGATCAAATGAAAGCACATACTATATTTCTTTTTAATTAAAGCTTAAGCTTCAGGTCACTATAGTAAAAAGTTTGGAAAGCCTAAGAGAGGAAAACCCATATATGGATTAGTAGCCTTGGCCAGTTAGAAAAAATGGGAACAGAATAGAAAGAAAACACATTCCACTAGAAGACCAGTCTAAAGAGATGATAAGGATTCCCACGGAAACTCAAGATGTGGTCGGATGGGAGTAAGAGGGAGTCAGCGAAGGTAAGCAAACCAGCTCATTAGAGTAAGATCAGAAAAGATAGGAAATTACATCAGGAAAGCCCAAAGATGGAAAGAGGAAGCCATCCACCCAGTCTTAGACCAATCAGAAAAAGCCAAACAGACACCAAGAGGAATAATGGACAATTGAACCAGGTGCAGAGTCAGCTGATTGAATGAGCCAAAATGATAAGAAATTGTTGTAAAAGCTTCAATGGTTGAAATGATCATCGCTCAATCTAATTTGGCCATATTGGGTTGAGTCCTTGTTATTTTTTGTGTTGATTTATTGCAATAAATCCTTAAAACTCTGTCTTTCTATCTGGAGTCCTAATAGCCTTTATTTTTAGGTAAAAAGCCTTCTGATGATGAATTTTTCGCCAGGACACAATCAGATCAGATTAGATTAGATAAAATGCATACAGCAGCAGAAACATAAAAAGCAATAATACAGACTCACAGAACAGATAATATAATCAGTCAACAAATAAATAAATATGAATGTATATTGTGCAGAAATTGTAAAATTAACTTAGAGAGTCAGTATTTATTTTGGGACATTAGGAGGAAGCTTTGAATTTCCTGATAGCAGTGGAAAGAAAATACCCATAGAGGTGCTTCTTAGCACACTGAAGTGAAATGTGCCTGTGGTTAAAAGTGGTCTATGAGAGGATGGAGTGGATTTTTCATTTTGCCACCATCCTCTTTTCCACAACAGCTTCCAGTGTGTCCAGGGTTCGTCCTATGAAGGAGTAGGCTTTCCTGATAAATTTGTTCAGGCATTGTGCTACCATTGAGCTCAAGTTGCCTCCCCAGAAGAGCACAGTGTAGAACAACACACTGGTTACTATGGACTGGTAGAACATTTCCAGCAGCTTGAAACAGGCTTCACAAAACCTGAGTCTTAGGAAGTCCAATCTGCTATGGTCCTTCTTGTCTGGTGCCACACTACTATTAGACCAGTCCAGTTTGTTATTTAAGTGAACTCCCAGGTACTTGTAGCTCTGCACCACATCCATGTCCTCTCCCTGAATGGTGACTGGTCTTAGAGCCTCTTTGGAATACCAGTAGTCCATCACCAGCTTTCGTGTCTTGTAGATTTTCAGTTGCAGGTGATTCTCCAGGCACCACAAGACAAAGTCCTCCACAAATTTCCTGTACTCCAACTCGTCTCCGTTATTAATTCGGCCTTTGATGGTGGAGTCATCTGAGAATATCTGTAGGAGGCAAGCGCAGATATTGTACTGGGAAATCTACAATGTAAAACATTGTAAGGTCCTGCATTTCCTTTCAGCTTCACCCCTGTTCAGTTTATTAATTCTTTCAGGCTTTGGTGTCTTACCTGAAATCCATCAGTTAAAAAAGATTAAAGTATCCCTCATGATCATTCTGCATTAGATTGGCCACTTAACAATTCAATAAATAATTTCAAAGAAAAAAGCTAGCCATCTTTAAGTTAACTTCATTGCAACAAATGAGAAAGAGGTCTGCAATTTAACTGTTTAAGAGTCACTTTATGTCCAGAATAATGATATAATCAAGTACAATCACTTAAGTAATATTTATTACTAGCCAACCCACGGCTTACCATACGCCGCATAATCAGGCCGTTTTTTAAATGATTTTTAAGCACAGGGAGAAAATTAACATTTGAAAAATTGGTAATGTAATAAATCAGCAAGAAAAGCAACATTGTAACAATGCATGGAACGAACCAACACACAATCGTCTGTGCGGCGCTTAGGCACGGAGGGTGGAACGGGAAGAGAGGAGAAGGACATCCACCCCGCTCCCTCCATCATGCTAGTCTGCTGATTTCTCGTCCAGTACGCACTGCCCGCTCATTGTCTTTGCACAGTCCAGATGCACCTGTGACTCACGTAGACTTTTCATTGCTCTTTGCGGTTTTGGCTGCCTTTCTATATATAATCCACAAAGACACCCGACCATGGTAGTAGCGAGCCTCTGTGTAAACCGGTCGGGCACAGAGAAGTTCAGCTGCTGAGAGAGCGTCTCGACTGTTGCAGGGCCTGCATTGGTGAAGCGGTAATGAAACAGAGGCGCAGGTAGCGAGGTGGGTGTGTACAAAGTGCAGGAGCATCTAAGAAGACGCATGTTTGTCGCGGAAGCGACTTGCTGTATGTAGCGTGTAAAACAGTGTGCTATGGTGCATCGTAACCGAAAACTCGGTTTTTAAAGACTGCTTACTTCATTGTGTTTCAACCTTAGTTGTAAAGGAATGTTTTAAGGATCCCATGGGATAAGCCTCGCAAACTGTTTTACATGCTGCATATGGCGATTCACCTCCGCGAAAAACATGCCTCTATGAACCATCAGCCGCATGTTGCCTCTATGACAGACGAATATAAATGACGCCATTTTTTCTGAGTTGGTGGGCGTGGCTCTGTGAGTTGTCGTCGTATCCAATGGACTTGGAGTCAGTGGGCGTGGCTCCTTCCTGCGTACGCCATAGTTGTCTCATTTGTCGGTGGCTTAGTGAATCCACGCCCCTTCCGGCGTACTTTCCATGGTCGTCTTGCCTTAGTGAATTATATATATAGATGTTGAAATAAAAAAAGGCCGAGAGACCATAAAGATCTGGGGCACCCGAAAGCAAACTCCATGTAATTGATGAAGAAAAATAACGATTACCATTCATTAAGTGAAACATGTCTAATAACAGACTGACTACAGATGGCGCTGGAGAGGAAGAGGCAGGTGGAGCGGAAGAGGCAGGTTCAGGCAATCAGAACTTGGAAGTGATGTCATGACTCGTCTTTCTGTCAATCATGGGATCTACAGAAGAGGAAAGTGGAGACTGACATTACGTGACAGCACCAACCCTCGGTCAGGGGTAGAAGAACAGTGAAATGAGCCCTTAGGTCATTTTCCAATTGCATTTGTGTGACAATGTATACAAATAAATTTAAAGTAAAATGAATGCTAAATTGAGTCAAATGAACAAATGCAATACTATTTAATTTTTAACAAAAGACATTGGGTCAAATGAAGTAAAAAGGCTGTATTGACAGACAGAGGTGAATTAGTGCCTCTGTTCACGTTGTGCTTTACAGATATCTTGTGGTGTGGGTTTGTTTGTGTGCTCATTTCTTTCTTTTCATCATCAAGCATGTGGTCTGATGAGGCAAAGAAGCTGACAGCTATCTAAAAAAAAATCCTGGTTAAAGTAAACAATTTCTAAGGCAGATATCATTAAATATCGGTCAAACTTTTTTTGATGAATACATGGATAAATACTGGACTAAACTGAACCAAAAACAACAGACTCGAAGCATATAACAAAACAAAGACAATTCAACTTGGTTAAAGAAGATATGTCAATATTTCCAGAAGTTATCATTGTACTTAGATTGGAAAATTCAGGTTGGGTATCTTGGAAACCTCTGTTTCAAAATGTTCTATTTTTGCTGGGATGTAATTTTAAAATGTGAAAATCAATTTTAATTTTCCACAGACACAGACACACATACACAGACAAAATGCTAAAATCAACTTTTGCTGTTGCTTTAAACATCGTAGAATTAGAATCTGAACTTAACTCAAAAGACAATTTTTGACCCCATTACCAAATCTTAATTTGCATTAGAATGATGTAGACAAGAACAGGCCATTCTGCAGAACAAAAGCTCACCAGTTCTCTCCACATACTGTACTTTTTCAAAAACAATGTCGTCGGCTTCTGAAGGTCCCTAAAATCCTCCTGTCCACCACACCATTGTGTACCTTATTCCAGGTGTCTGTGGTTCTTTTTGTAAAGAAAACTTCCCAATGTTTATGCAGTATTTACCCTTCACAAGTTTCCAATTGTGTCCCCGTGTTCTTGATGAACTCATTTTAAAGTCACAGTCTCGATCCACTGGTGTAATTCTCTTCATACTTTTAAACACTTCACTCAGGTCTCCTCTTAATCTGATTTTGCTTAGACTGTAAAGGCTCAGCTTTTTAAATCTTTCCTCATAACACATCCCCTGTAGCTATGGAATCAGCCTAGTCATTCTTCTCTGGACCTTCTCTAGTGCTGTTAAGTCCTTTTGTAGCCTGGAGACCAAAATTGCACACAGGACTCCAGATGTGTGTTATAAAGCTTGAGCAGAACCTCCTGTGACATGTGCTCCACACATTAAGGCTCTATATATCCTGACATTCTGTTAGCCTTCTTAATGGCTTCTGAGCACTGTCTGGAGGTTGACAGTGACAAGTCCACTACGATTGCTTAATCTTTCTCATAAGGTGTACTTTCGCATTTCAGACTTACCTCGTGAGTGGTACATAAACATAAGAGTGTCCTGTATGATATGGGACTTTTTGAAAGGTTGTTTCAATGAATCCTCCTTTCAAGAGATCTACATTTGCAGAAGTTATCAGCTACTTCAACAGCCGAAGCTCAGTATTACTGAACTCGAGGAGATGGTAGACAACCCGTGTTGTAGTAGAGAACCAACAGATCTTGTCCACATGTCATTTAAAAAGATAGTGTGCACCGCTAAAGTGTAATAGGAAGAGACTTAAGACCAGACAGGTAAAAACAGGTACAATACTGGATGTACCTGCTAGGTGAAAGAAAACACATTCTGGAGGCATCAGCCCCAGAGACAGAGGTGTATGGTTTTTATTCTATAATAGTAAGAATACGTGCAGCTCACTTCTCAAAACGGACTCGTCGGGGATTGAACCCGTGAAGTTTAGATTATCAGTCAACAGTTGATACCGTTGTGCCACGGAACCGCTAATAGCAAATGTGTGTCAATATCGCACCCTAACGCAGGTTTTTTTTCTGCAGTTATATTTTTGAATAAAAGCAAATTTGTTCTGTTATATTTGTACCTTTTGTGAAAGTGTTTCTTTGATATTTGGAATTCAGGCTTCACACATTATACACTTCATGTCTACATCTTGTCAATTATTACCAAAACGTTTCTGTTTTAACAATGTGTTTACATTGATCATTTTAGACACTGAACACACATGAAATGCATGTGTTTTAAATAACGATATAGTATTTATAAAAGGTGTCATTTTGCTTGATTTCTCACTCTATACAACTCTGACACGCAGGTAAACAGACTTGAGCTGAGAAAACTGTGTGAGGATGGGGGATGTGATAGTAGGCTGCTTGCTGTTTGCTGCTTACCCACACATTTAGAGGACAAAAGACGCTGACAGAGAGGTGCAAAGCGTTTTAAGGTTTAAGGATCTCAGAGTTTTTTCGTAGGCTCTGGTAATTCTAGTGTTAAGAAGGTTAGTGAGTACATACTGTATGTAAACCCTTGATGCATATTTTTTTTTAAATCAATGCACCTTGGAAAGGCTAGAAAAATTAATGGAAATGAATTGATCAAGAGAAGTGGGAGTTCAGGGTACAGAGTGGAGATAAGTGCAAAAATGACTTAAATCCTGGAAGCAAAGGGTTATAGTGTGAAGATCATCTTCAGAATTAGGCGATTTTAAAGGTGCTACCTCTCAGAGTTCAGTGTTGAGACTGCTGCTGCTTTTATTGTGCATAAGCGAGCAGAGCAAGAATGCAATCAATAAGTGGGCTAAGTTTGAAGATAATGGAGGATCAGATAAATTGGTTCAGAGGAACTTGGACAGCATACAGGCTTGAACAGAAATTTAATGAAGGTAAAGTAACAGTTTACACATAGGAAGTAGAAAAGTTTGATCTGAATACACCTTATGAGAAAGATTTATTAGTTATAGTGGACTGGTCACTATCATCATCCAGACAGTGGACACAAGTGATTAAAAAAGCTAATAGGATATTAGATTATATATCATGATGTGTGAAGTACAAATCAAACGAGGTTATCCTTAAGTTTTTTAACACACTAGTGAGGCTTTTCCTGGAGTTCTGTGCTCAGTTTTGGTCTCCAGGCTGTAAAAAAAGACATAGCATTTCCAGAGAAAATCCATAGAAGACTCACTAGGCTGGTTTTGGTACTAAGAGGTAGGAGCCATAAGAAGAGATTGATGAAGTGAACCTTTTCAGTTTAAGCAAATGGAGGTTAAGAGATGCCATCTTCTTCTTTCCACTTCTATCTGGAGATGATGTACTTGATTATTTTTCTCCATACAGCTCTGTCCTACAGCTCCTACTCCCCAGTCAGACCCTTTTCCTTCAGATTTTCTTTTACTTTGTCCATCCACCTACACTTTGGCCTCCCTCGCTTTCTCTTCCCCTGAACTTCCTTTCTCATCCTTCTTTTACCTACATATCAAAAGGTATAAGAAGGTATAAGAAGAACCAGAATATAATATAATAGACTTTTATTTTATATAACTCATTTGGGTGTAAACCAACAAACCAACCAGAGTCAATGTATGCATTGATTGAAACATTATGTAAATTCAATAGTTTATGAAAATGAACCTCATTCTGACTAGGCTGTAATAGACATGGCATTTTGCCAAGAAGTAATTAAAAAATAAAATGAACAGCTTTTCTCCTGCCTGATAAATGAGTTTTCCTGTTAGAGAATGTTTCTTTCTAAGAATAGGGGCTCTATGCTCACTTCGCTCACCAACCCCTGGCCCGGCCACTTCATTGCTTCGCTGGTCGCGTATCGGTAAGCGGATGTACAATTTAAACAGATTGTTATTTGCATGGGAACTGTTACATATGCATAATAGACCTAACTATTTTACATTACCCCAAGCAATAAACCCTAGTAAAAAATAGTCAAATGTTATAAATTGAAAGAAAAGGTATATGCTTTTTCATTGACGTCATTTTCATTAAGTTCAAAATAAGCCAACAATTTTTTATTTTTTTGCTACCTGTAAAGCTTGTGCTTCTTTGCTTTCTTTAAATTGAACATATTCTGACCTGGTAAATGAATTAGTAATTATTCAACAGAATGATTTTGACCATGCATTGGCAAATCCATTAAATGCCACCCACTTCCCATTCCACTGATGTACCGAATATTTAAATATGCTTGTATTTCGTCCTGAGACTGTTCTTTGGATACATTCAGGCATACTCTATCGTGCCCTTTATGAATGTACTTGTAGATGTACTTAATACTCATAACAATGCATAATACTTGAGATTAATATGATCATTGAATCGTTTGAGCAAAGGTTATACGGTACAAACATTCAATTACCGATCATCACAATTTGAACAACTTTCTTTCCATAATAAGTGTGTTGTTTGTGACGATTATCTCTGCGTCGATAATCAGAAAAGCCAGCCTTAGTCATATCTGTTGAATTAAACGAAAGCTTTAGGAAATTTCTTTAAACGCTTTTTTCTTTTGAGTTCCAACATACTGAATCTTTTAAATGAGGTCCATGAGACATGTGTTTAATGACTTTATACCATAATTCAGGATAGGTTTCTCTGTTTGGAATTTCACCAAAGACAAAATCTTCAGTTTTTCCGTGCTTCAGAGACCTGATCTTGTGACTGTCTGAGCTCATAGTAACTTATTTATTTGATACCTTTTTGATTTATTTTACTAGGGGTCTCTTCCCCCTGCTCAATTCGCTCGCCAGACCCCGGGCATTCGCTATACGCTAGCCACTTCGCATCTCTGCCACTTGTGTATGTGGATTTCACTTTCACCAAACAACAAATCTTTTATTTCTCGTAGATACGCCTCTTCATTGGGAAGAAACACTACTTTTCCCTCATGGCAACACAAATTAGACCATCTACAAGTCTCCGACTTAAACTTTAAAGATGAACAATATCTTCATACTTCTGTCATATCACCTATGACCATATATTTGATCTCTTTTCGCTGTAATAATAATAAGTAATAATTTCCATTTGTTAGTGCTAATACAATCTTTACTATTAGTTTTTTGAGACTTTGGAATTTTAGTATTTTCATTACCTGCTCTGCATGTGTATCGCACCAATGTTTTTGAACCTCTTTACAACGTTCTACTTTGTCTTCTACTCTTTGTCTTTTATTTCCGACCCCGGTTGGAAGCACAGGGACTGGGTCTGGCAATAGCATTCACATGAATGAGAAGTGAGTGGACTGTGGGTGTGGTTGTAAATGTTTGACAGGAGGGCGTGACTTGTCAAAATCTCTTGTCAAAAAGTCTTATCTTGCGGGAGATGAAATTATCTCGTCTCAGGATTTCCTTTTATTATAGAGAGACTATTGCTTTGGTTTACAACATAATTAATAAGTAAAGGCAGCTTCTGTATGGTTTGTGATAATTGTCAACAGGTGGAGCCAGGGAGTGAAGGATGTCCAGTTTGGTGGCTTTTTGCAGACAATGTTATCCTGTTGTCTTCATCGAGCTGTGAACTTTAGCACACATTGGGATGATTTACAACCTTGTGTTAATTGCCAAGGATGAGTATCAGCAACTCCAGATCTGCAGCCATGGTCCTCAGTAGGAAAATGGTAGACTGCCCTCTCTGAGTGGGATTTAAGTTACTGTCTCAAGTGGAGGAGTTTAAGAACTTGGGGTACTTCTCCATGAGTGAGGGGAAAAAGAATGGTGAGATTGACAAACAGACCAGGAAGACGAGTGCAGTTACCATAGTGATAAAGCTCTTGATTTACCAGTCAATCTACATCTCTGCCCTCACCTATTGTTATGAGCTTCTGGTAATAAGAATGAGACCACAAGTAATAGTGGTCAAAATGAGCTTTCTTTGCAATGGCCTTGGGCTCTCCTTTAGAGGTAGGGTGAGAAGCACAGACATTCAGGAGAGGTTCGGAGTAGACCCAGTGACGCTTCACATCAAGAGGAGCCAATTGAGATGGTTCGGGTATCTGATATGGATGATATGGAGTCCTCAGGGAAGACCCAGGGCTTTTTGGGAGGATTACATCTCCCAGGTCGCCTGGGGAAACCTTGGAATCCCACCATGTGTGTGGCTGGAAAAGGGATGTATGGACCTGAAAAGTGAAAGATGGCGCCTGTGTCGGCATGCCGTCTACTGCTCTCCTGCCTGATAGTTTGGTTGAGTGCACTGTATTCAAACTGTAGTGCCCTTATAGTCTATGATCGTTAGTGTCTCTTGGATATTCGATCAACTCTTTTTAATTTTCACAAGTCGGAGATGGAGTGTGTTATTAACAAACAACATGAGAATTTCAAAATTGTCATTCCGGACTGTATTCGCCGCTGGCCTTTAAACATTCTTCGGAGAAAATGCAGGAGGAGACGTGGATGCAGGGGAGGATTCGCGATCAAGTTGAAAGCCCGCCTGCATGCGGGCTGTATTACAAGTCCGTTTTCCGAGCCGCTACAAGGTGGCTCTGTGATTTGGCATCTCGTGGATCAGGCGCACCGGTGGCTTCGACCTGCTCTTCCCCTGTCCTCACCCTCTACCCCCCGGCTTGGACTCCCTCGGATCGGCCACCATCTCCGCAGATCTGGAGTTGACTCAGGTACGCTACGGCCGCTGTGTAGATCTCTCTCTTACCCGACGCTGTTCCTTCACCTAAAATGGTTTTAATTAATACTCGCTCAGCAGTAAACAAGACATTTCTGTTGAATGACTTTTTCTCCTCGCAAAATCTGGATTTTATGTTCATTACTGAGTCATGGATTAAATGTGGTGATCTTACCCCCTTCGCTGAGTTGGTCCCGGTAGACTGTACATTTTAATTCCCCGCCAAAACGGACGTGGGGGTGGGCTAGCGACTGTTTTGAAAAACTCTCACCGTGCGCAGTGTTCCTCGATCTCTCCGGATATTTATACCAGCTTTGATGCTCAACTTATTCACCTCGACTGGAACGGTCCTATCTGCCTAGGGCTGATTAACCGTCCTCCTCACTCAGATAAGGACTTTCTTCAGCAATTCACTGACTTTATTGATAATATTGTTACTAAATTTGATCGCTTTTTATTGATGGGCGGTTTTAACGTTCATGTGTGTTGTCAGTCAAACCCTCTCTCGAGGGAATTTCTTAATCTAATCGAGGCTTTTAACCTGACACAGTGGGTTAAAAGTCCCACTCACATTCATGGACATACTCTTGACCTCATCCTCTCTTATGGAGTTGATATTACTGATGTTATTGTCTCTGACTTTATGCTCTCTGATCGCAAGCCTGTTTTATTTTCCATGTGCCTTCCTAGCCTTCCTTATGTTTCTTCTAAAGTGACATCTCTGACTAGGGTATACTCACCTCAGTTTAGTGTTAATTTTAGTCAGTGTTTTACAAAGCTTTGTTCTCATTTACTGTTGGACTCTCCATTATCAGACTTGGATGCAGACGAACATCTCAGTCTGTTACAAAATGCCTGGCTTGATGTAATGAATGAAACTGCTCCTTTTAAACCTCTTAAGCTCAAACCTAAATCTGAAGTGTGGCATTCTGCAGAGACTCGGCTACTAAGGCAGATTTGTAGAAAGGCTGAGCGTAAGTGGAAAAAGGACAGGTTACACATTTCTCTACAGCTGTTCAAAGATAGTCTATCGGCTTATCAGAGAGCTACCAAATCAGCTAAGGCAACCTATTTTTCTAATTTAATTTTGCATAATCAGTCTAGACCTAAGGTCATGTTTTCTGTTATTAATTCTGTTGTCAATCCCCCGGGACACACTGGGTCAGTTGCTTCTGTTGCCCTTTATGAAAGCTTCTCGAGATTTTTTAAAGACAAAGTAAGTAAACCTGGTCTGGGAGCCCATATCTTTCTACCAAGCAGCCTGCTCCTCTGCCGTTGTCTATGTCTTGGGATACTTTTGAACCAGTCTCTATACAGTCACTCAAAGATACTATTGTTAAACTGAAGCCATCCTCCTCTCCATATGACGCTATCCATCCTAGATTTTTAATACAAATCATTGATTCGATCGGACTGGGCTTAGCATCCTTTTTTAATAAGTGCCTCTCAACAGGCGTGGTTCCTTCTAATTTGAAAGTGGCTACCGTTACTCCCCTCCTCAAGAAGCCTTCACTCGATTTGTCAGTTTCAAAAAACTATCGCCCTATCTCGGTCCTACCGTTTCTTTCTAAGGTTTTGGAAAAGATTGTGTTTTTCCAACTTCAATCTTTTCTTGCTTTAAACAATTTGTTTGAGCATTTTCAATCTGGTTTCAAGGCCCACAATACCGAATCAGCCCTCTTGAGAGTGTTAAATGACATCTTTTAGCCACTGATACGGGGGATTCTGTGGTCCTTGTTCTATTAGATTTATCAGCTGCTTTCGACACTATTAATCATTCGATATTACTAAATAGACTAGAGTCCTGGGTGGGTCTTTCTGGCACAGTTTTAAAATGGTTCCAGTCATTTTTATCTGATAGAAAATACGTGGTTAGGCTAGGAGACTTCTCCTCCTCGACGTCCTCTCTCTCCTGTGGTCTTCCTCAAGGCTCTGTGTTGTCTCGTACTTTATTTTCTCTGTATATGCTACCTCTAGGCTCTATTTTTAGAAATCACGGGGTATCATTTCACCTTTATGCTGATGACACACAAATTTATTTACCTTTTAAGAAAAATGATCCCCTGGCTATGAATGCCTTGTTATCTTGTTTAGATGAAGTTAAATCTTGGCTATCCTAAAACTTCTTATCTTTAAATGAAGAGAAGACTGAGGTGATAGTCTTTGGCCCTTCTGAACATATGAAGGCCCCGGAATTTGACCTGGGACCTTTATCAGCTTTCAGGTCTTCACAGGTTCAGAATCTGGG
This sequence comes from Polypterus senegalus, assembly GCF_016835505.1. Taxonomy (NCBI): domain Eukaryota; kingdom Metazoa; phylum Chordata; class Cladistia; order Polypteriformes; family Polypteridae; genus Polypterus; species Polypterus senegalus. Next base: position 46,547 of record NW_024384510.1, read on the forward strand.
TGTCCTGTTAGATGACTCATTAAAACTTGACAAACAAGTCTCTGCCGTGATCGGATCGAGCTTTTATCAGCTTCGCACGCTTGCAAAAATTAAACCTTATCTCACTGACAAGACCCTGGAGATGGCCATACATGCTTTTATTACATCTCGCCTCGACTATTGCAACTCTCTTTATTATGGCATCTCCAAATCCCAAATTGCCCGTCTTCAATTGGTCCAGAACGCAGCTGCTAAATTTCTTTTAAAAAAGAAAAAAATGGATCATGTGACTCCGCTTCTGAAGTCCCTTCATTGGTTGCCTGTTCAATTTAGAATACATTTTAAAATCTTATTATTTGTTTTTAAAACACTACACCAACAAGCACCCATCTATTTATCTGAATTGCTTCACCAATATACCCCCCCTGAGAAGTTTGAGATCCGGTGATCAGAACCTTCTTTTAATTCCACACTCCAGACTCAAGCGTAGAGGTGACCGTGCTTTCTCGGTAATTGGGCCTCGTCTTTGGAATGGTCTGCCCATTGAAATCCGAATGGCTTCTAGTCTGACTATTTTTAAATCTATTTTAAAAACACATCTGTTCTCTCTGGCTTACTAGGCTTTATTTTGCCTACCTAGATGTGTGTAAGTGTAGATATATGTATATGTATAGATATATTTATACAAATTATTTTTATGTGTTTCTGCTGTGCTTCTTTTGGCTAAATCGTATATTTCTATTTTATGTTGATGTTTCTAAATGTACAGCACTTTGGTCAGTCGTGTGGCTGTTGTAAATGTGCTATATAAATAAACTAAACCTAAACCTAAACCTACACCTCACTGCTAAGACTGTTGCCCCATGAACCGGCTTCAGATAAGTGGTGGAAAATGAATGAATAAATACCAAATGAATCATCAATAAAGGGGATTGGATAACTCACACAGGGTGCTTACAGTTGTTTTATAACAGTCATCAAACTTGACTCTTCACAAGAAATTGTCTGAAATCAAAAGAATCCATGAGAGCCATCATGGCAGAGAGACAAATCTATGTTATCAATTTGGATTAACAATTGAAGACACAAGGAATAGGTATGCATGACTACTTTATTAATTGACTACACAGTGTTTTTAGTGATTCGCATCTTCAGTGTAAACTTGACATCTCTTCATCTGAGGAGAAAGGAGAAACAAGGATGAATGAGCAGATTACAGAAAATGTAACAATTAAACATTCAGTCAAAGGACTGCAGGACAACAAATGGACAAGAAGGCCAGGTGTCAACACAGGGGATGACTCTAAGGAGCTAAGATGGGTTACAACACAAGAGAAGATTTTTAACAAACTTAATTAGACATGAGTGAAACGATTCACATAAAATAGGATTTGCAGAGAACATTAGAAGAATAAGAAATTTCACAAACAAGAGGAGACCACTCAGTCCATCAAGCCTGTTTGCTCATTTGTCCGTTTGTTTAGCTCATCACAAAGCTGTTCCAACTACGTGTGAAGTGTGCTGGATTAAGAAAGTATTCAGTCCCCTTCACTATCTGCACATTGTATGGTATTGTAAATTTCAATTTTTGTCCATCAGTCTACACTCAATAACCCAAAAGGACAACATAAGAACATATTTTTCAGAACAGTTTGTAAATTGTTAAAAATCTAAAGCTGAAATCTCTCATATATTCCTAGAAGTACTCTGACAGTTTGCTGTCACTCCACATAGTGGTTAGGTGTATCCTGTTTGCTTTAGTTAGACCTCTGAAAACTTTGCAAGATGCTGACAAATTAGTTCACACTTTTGTTTTCAGTCGGATAGATTACTGTAACGCACTCCGCTCAGGACCACCCAAAAAAGACATCAAACAATTATAACGAGTGCACAATGCAGCTGCTAGAATCTTAACTAGGAAAAGAAAATCCAAGCACTTCACACCAGTCTTGATGTCACTACACTGGTTACCTGTGCCATTTAAAATTGACTTTAAAATACTGCTTATGGTTTACAAAGCCTTCAATAATCTGCTCCATCCTATATCTCACAATGTCTTTCACCTTACACTCTAAATGAGAACCTTAGATCTTCAAATGAGTTTCTGCTTATTATTCCAAGAGCTGAATTTAAAAGAAGTGGCGAGGTGGCCTTCTGCTGTTATGCACCTGAAATCTGGAATAGCTGACCAATAGAAATTCGCCAGGCTAATACGGTGGAGCACTTTAAAAAACTGCTAAAAACACATTATTTTAACATGGCTTTATCATAGCTTCATTTTGGTGAAACCCTGATATTCTGCATATGCATTTAGTTATCATTTTTTTTTCATATCTTCACAATCCATACTAACCCCTGCTTTCTCTGCTGTTCTTTTTCCGGTTTTCTGTGGTGGCGATTTGTGCCACCACCACCCAATCAAAGCACTGTGCGGTCTCTACATTGATGGATTGATGACCATCATTGTCAAATTCTTCCACATGAAGCTTGAAAACCATGAAGACTTATTGAGAACATTTATGTTAGAGGGGGATGAGTGGTCTCGTGGCCTGGAACCCCTGCAGATTTTTTTTTTTTCTCAAGGCGTCTGGAGTTTTTTTTTTTTTGTTTTTTATGTCCTCCCGGGCCATCGGACCTTACTTTAATTCTATGTCAATTAGTATTGCCTAATTTTATTTTTTATATGTTGTCTTTTTTCTCTTTCTTCATCCTGTAAAGCACTTTGACCTATATCATTTGTAAGAAAATGTACTAATAATAATATAATAATTTTTTTTATTTATACAGTGATCCCTCGCTATATCGCGCTTCGACTTTTGCGGCTTCACTCTATCGCAGATTTTAAATGTAAGCATATCTAAATATATATCACAGATTTTTCGCTGGTTCGCGGATTTCTGCAGACAGTGGGTCTTTTAATTTATGCTACATGCTTCCTCAGTTTGTTTGCCCAGTTGATTTCATACAAGGGACGCTATTGACAGATGGCTTTGAAGCTACCCAATCAGAGCATGTATTACGTATTAAATAAAACTCCTCAATGATATATGATATGCTTCCCGCGCGGTGCTTGATTGTTTGCTTTTCTCTGTCTCTCTCACTCTCTGACATTCTCTGCGCCTGACGGAGGGGTTGTGAGCAGAGGGGCTGTTTGCACAGAGGCTGTTTGCCTAGAGGATACGGATGCTCCTCTAAAAAATGCTGCTTTATCGCGGTGCTTCGGCATACTTAAAAGCCTAAAAGCACGTATTGATTTTTTGATTGTTTGCTTTTCTCTCGCTCTCTGCTCCTGACACGCATTCTTTGAAGAGGAAGATATGTTTGCATTCTTTTAATTGTAAGAAAGAACTGTCATCTCTGTCCTGTCATGGAGCACAGTTTAAACTTTTGACTAAAGGGTGTTATTTCATGTCTAGAGAGCTCTAATAATGTTAACAGTGTGGGAGAGTTTATAAGGGTTTAAAATATATAAAAATAACCATACAAACATATGGTTTCTACTTAGCGGATTTTCATCTATCGCGGGGGGTTCTGGAACGCAACCCCCGCGATCGAGGAGGGATTACTGTATAGCGCTTTTTCTCACTGCTTAAAGCACTCAAAAATTGGAGGTTAAGGGCCTTGCTCAAGGGCCCAACAGAGCAGAGTCCTTTTTGGCATTTACGGGATTCGAACCGGCAACCTTACGATTGCCAGTGCAGATCCCTAGCCTCAGAGCCACCACTTCACCTGAAAAGAGTTTGTTATGAGGGGGCACCTGGATATATAAATATAAATAATAAAACTATATAAATAAATGTTCTTGTTGTATAGTGATCCTTGAGCTGTGCTGAGAACTTTACTAGAGTCCATCTGTGACAAACTGACTAGATTGGACATCTTTTAGAAAAGCACACATGTGTCCCCGTGTATAGAAGGTCCCACAATTCAAACTGCATGCCAGGACAACCACCAAGCAATGAATTTGAAGGATCTCTCTATAGAACTCCAAAAACAAATTGTTGTGAAGCATGAATGAAGCCAAAGTTATCAAACCGTTTCTAAACCTATGACTGATCAAAGTGACCTCATAAATGTTAAATGGAAGAAGTTTGGAACCACCAGGACTCTTCCTAAAGCTGGCCGTCCGGCCACATGGAGTTACCAGGCAAGAAGAAAATTAGACAGAAAGGCAACAAAAAACCCAATTATTGAATGCTAAGATATGAGAACTTGCCAGAAGGATGACCATCTTTGCAGCACTTCATCAATCAGGTGTTTATGGTAGAGAGGCTTGACAGAAGCAGAAGGCATACAGCAATTTAAAGGACCATTAGAGCTTTAGGAAATAGATTCTCTTGTATGATGATGATAAAATTTAATTATTTGATCCTGTCTAATACCATCCCTAAGGTGAAACATGGTAGTAGTAGAATCATGCTATGGGGATGCTACTTAAAGACAGGGACAGGGAGACAGGTTAGAATTGAGGTAAAGATAAATGCAGCGAAATACAGAGAGGTCCTTGAAGAAAACCTGCTCCAGAATGCGTGACACTCCAGACTGGGCATATGGTTCACCTTTCAGCATTTCAATGACTAAAGTGTACAGCCAAAACTAAAGCTATAGTGGCTTCAGGACAAGTCTGATTGATTGATCCATCAAAAACACAGACTTAAATCTCGCAGAACATTGAAAATAGAAGTTTACAGATGCTTTCCTTCCAGTCTTACGAAGCTTGAGGGGATCTATTAGGATCAATGGGATAAACTGCCAAAATCCAGATGTTGCAAGTTTGTAGAGACTTACCAATGAAACTGACCAAAGATGCTTTTATAAAGTACTGCATTAAGGGTGAGGACACATAAATGAATGAGAAGTTTCAGTTTTTGATTTTGAATATATTTTCAAAGCTTTCTGAAAACATGCTTGTGTTTTGTCATTATGGGTTATTTTGTGTAGACTGATGGGCAAAATGGTAAATTTGTTCATTTTAAAATTAAATCTACAAAACAATAAAATTTGAAGAGAGTGAAGAAGTCTGAATACCTTCTGAAGATAATGCAAGGCACTCAATTCTCATGAGAAAACAGTTCTTTCAGTTTTTGAGTGAAACGTACTGCCTGAAACATCTTGAAGAAAGAAAAGCAGAAAAAAAATTAAAAGTGTGAACCACCTGTGACATCACTTTTCCGGTGTCTGTCCACCTGGACCTGCCTCTTCTTGCCTGGCCTGTACTTAATCGGAAATGTCGCCATATTCGATCAGTCACTCTTGACACTCATGTCTTTGAAGGCGTTTCTTTCTTTCTTAATGTGTTTATACTTCACGTTAGTTTTTTATTTATATGTGGTTTGCCTGCAGCTGCCCCAACTCTTTATGCTTGTTGGGATTTTCATTACAACAGTTAAGCCCGTGTCAGACTCGGGGTAACATGTAATGATCCACTTTATATTGTTAAGCCCAAATAACTCAAGGGACAGTATTCTGCTGTCATCTAGTGGATGAAATAACATCATGGTACAAAAACTAATTTTTCTATATGTTCTACCACTTCATGGTAACTCTATTGTAATTCTTCAATATGTCATGACTGGAGCAGAGCCTTCATTCAAAAACACAATGGCAAATAAAAAGCCCTACAGTAAATTTTAGAACAAACAGAAAGTGAACCATTGCTTGAATCGTGCAGTAGTGACGATGATGTGAATTGATCATCAAACATTGACATGGATAGTGAAACTAACACCTGTCTAGTAGATTGCGTCCTGCCTTGTTTTGTTGGTGTTCATGTTTGGAGTCTTCTTCTTACAACTGCAGCCAATCCTGCTAACTTTCTTGTTGTCCATTTATGAGTAACTCCACTCTAAAGATGCCTGTAGATCATGATTATCAGGACTATTTATGATTTGTCGATGACAGTTTGGTGGACAAAATAGTTGCTGAAATGAACTGGTATACTGAGCAGTGTTGGAAAAGTCAAAGTAAACCATTTGCTTGTCGCAGTCGCAGACAGCCTGACACTACAGATAACATATGGGTATTTTTCAGTCTCCTGATACAGCAGGGTATAGTGGGAAAACCAGTCCAGAGATGGTGCTGGTCCACAAACTAATTGATACCCATCTTTGATGAAGTTAAGACTGAATATCGTTTATCACTCATTATGAAATACCTACATTTCACTAATCATGATGACTATGATGAAGTTAGTCATCCAGAAGCAGAACTGTACATACTGTGTGATGTGTATGAGGTGATCATCAAAAATATACCCAATTGTGACTTAAGTATTGACGAAACATTCATGGGTTACGATGGAAGGCTGTCTAGGAAACAGAACATCACATTAGATTAATGTGAAAGAGAACAGGCCATTCAGCCCAATAAAGCTCAGTTCTATCCACTGAATTCTTCCAAAATAACATCATGTCAAGTTTTGAAGGTCCCTAAAGTCCTACTGTCTACCACACTGCTTGCTAACATATTCCATGTATTTGTGGTTCACCATGTGAAGAAAAACTTCTTAATGTTTGTGCAAAATTTACCCTTAATGAATTTCCAATTGTGAAACCATGTTTTTGATGAGCCAATAATACTTACTTTAGCCGAGCTTAGAAGATGACCATCTGGCATGCATGTATGTCACCAGTCATGCATAGGCAACATAAAAAATATTACAAAATAAATCTTTTGACGATTGCTTGAACAGTGCCTATGTGAGTTGGCAACTGTTACTAAACAATTTGCGCAAAGGACGTGCACTAAATCTGAACTGATACCTCAGTGGACATGTGACTTATCTCTTCTACTGCGATTCTGTTAACAGTTTGGTATTCACATGTTTCTGTTACACATAACATTTTTTGTTGTTGAAAATAAAACAAACATTTTTGCCCATTGTTGTCACACTACGGAGGTTACCCAAAGTTGATTGGGACACAGACAGAGCAAACACAACGACAGACTCATATGGTACTCTCACACTCAGTGCCTTACCTTTAATAGTTTCAACACATTTTTCCTATAAGTGCTGCAAGAGAAGTCAATGATTAAAATCATATACTCTGAAAAAGAAATGTGCAACATTCTTCAAAGGAATAAAATAAACACAAATAAATCAAAGATATCTCACTTAAACGTTAACACTTCAGGTGGATTCAAAAAACGCATAATAATTATGAGACCCAAGAAATTCATTAACCACAAATACTACTACTACTAATAATAATAATAAGAATTCTTTACATTTATATAGCACTTTCCTCATTATTCAACTTTACATAGTGAGTGGGGAGCTTCACTACCACCAATGTATAGCATCCACCTGGATGGTAGAACAGCAGCCATTTTTGTAGCAGTATGCTCATCACACAGTAGCTGTAATGTGGTGAAGGGGTGAGAGATACCCAAGGCCCAAGGGGTGAGAGAAGCCAATTAGAGACAGGGGATGATTTGGGGACCAGATTGACTAGGCCATGGTGGGCAATTTAGCCTGGACATTGGACTACTATCTGCTCTTTTATGAAGGATCTGTTATGAGCACAGAGAGTCAGGACCTCAATTTTACATCTCAGCTGTCATTTTTACAGCTTTGGACAAATCATCGCTGCTATCACTGACTGCAGAAGCTCACAGTTTTGTATTTTCCGTTGGCTTCTTCAATAAGAAACTCATATCCTCTGTGTTGTGCTGATAATTATACACACAGATATTATACTATTTCTGCATTGCACCCCACCTACATTTTGAACTGTATTGTATTATCTTTTCTTTGCACTGTAATTTTGCAGTTTAGTGCAGAATAACAAAACTGCTCAGTTATGCTGTAATAACAATAAATTGAATTAAAAAAGAGCTATTGGGCCATGGGTGGCACCAGCTAAAGAAGTTAGTCAAGAAGAAGCAAAAGAAGAAGACTGGGGAGGGGAAAGAAAAGGGTAAATTAAAGGTAAGAGTGGGAATACTGAATATTTAGACAATGACTGGGATGAGAGAGACATTTGGCAGATTAGATGGTGTGACGGATTGCTCACATGGGCCAGTATAATGCAAGAACAGGGGGAGACAACGTATTAGGAATACATGTTCCCCCAATTTGCTAAGTAGCAGGATCACTGGGTGATGGTACTTGTACGGACACCTGCAAGGCATGTTGGGAATTGTAGTCGAGTGGAGGAGCCTTGCTGGGTTTTGTGGGGTCACCAGGGGATCCAGCTGGGATATATGACTTAGAAATGCTTCCAACAGGTTCTGCCCTGGCACCGGAAGTACTTCCATATTTAAGATAAAAGGAGCAGCTCAACCTCATCCTAGCAAGTCAGAGATGGCTGTGGAGGATGGACAAAGCTCACCTGAGAGGTGTGCAGAAGAAGAAAGAGAGAGAAGATAAAGAATTGTGTTGTGTTTCAGCTACAAAGAAACCTTTAATAAGGAATTTTGTACAAATAAACCTTTTGATTATAGCCAGGACTTGTGTCTGGGGTGCTGCAACACCATGGTCACAATGGAAAGGAGGAATGTGGGAGTGCTATTTGTGCAGTCATTACATGCAAGGGACATGCCATCGCTGTGTCTCAGGGCCTCATGCATAAATGTACGCATATGCCTGTTCCATGCTCACAACTCAATGTATAAAAACTAAACTTGGCATAAAGGCGCACACATTTTCATGGCAGCCTCACACCATACGTACGCAGTTTTCTTCTTTGTGAACAGGCAGCACCCAGGGTCAAAGCAGTGCTACTGCTTCTGTGTGGTTCCCCCTTTCTTTTTAGATTTGTATCAATGATGCGGGTTTTATCAATTACACCAAAATGAATTACATATCATTTATAAATTTAAGGTGCTTGATTGAAATCCTTTCGGGGCATTCTTTGGACTCCTTTGGTACTTTGTCTGTCCGGAAAACCCTTGGGTACCATTGGACTGACTTTGAGTCAAATGAGTGGTTGTTCTTGGAGTCCAGAATGAGGCACATTACCTGCATTGTGAGGGAGCGTCAGTCATGGCACTACGGCCATGTGGCAGGTTTCCCCGAGGATGAGCCAGCTCGTAAGATCCTCATTGTTGCATACATTGTTGAGGCTGGACCAGGCCAAGGCGTTGCCCACGTAACACCTGGTTGCGGCAGATAGAGGGTTATTTCTGGAGGGTGGGACTGTGCCGCATGTCTGCCTGGGGGGTTGGCAACCGGGATCCCTCGTTGTTTCGTCGTGTAGTGGGTGCGGCAACACACTGCACCAGTGCATGCTCCCCAACTTGACTTGATTTGATTGTAATCAATCTGTAACAATATAATGATGCATGGAACATCCAAACTATTCAAACTACCATGGCTGCTTTAGCTTTGTTAGAAGACACTGCAACTCAAAGAATTTGAAGACAGCATGAAGTTACAGATGATGATGACTGGCTTCTAAGTTGATTTAGATGTACAAGAGCTGTCCTCTTTGAGCTCTGTGATGTTAGAATACCAGGATTTATACTTGATATCATTTTAATGATGTAATGCATTAAAGTATGTAGATTACATTTAAGAGAAAACTTGTTAACTTCATTTAAATAATGTATGCCTTTAATAATTAAACATGTAGGGGCATGCTGGCGTAGTGGTAGACAATACCTGGCACCCCATCCAAGGATTTGTTCTGCCTTGTGCTCTATGCTTGCTGGGACTGCTGAGACCCTGAATGGTTAAACATATATAACTAAGATTTTTCAAGGTTCCTTAAACATTTTGAAGATGTTCTAAGCCTACAGCTGGTTCTATATTTATTATAGATGCTTATTGTATATATCACATATAGTCCTTGACCCCGAAGTGCTCCTGTCCTTCTGTCCATGTGATTCAATAGCACTTCCAGGTCAGATGAAGAGTTGTATTTTTCTTCAGCCTGGAAGTACTTCTGTTCTTCCGTTCCCGTAATTAGGGAGTACCTCCGGGTTATATGGGAAATAAAAATCCCTGTGTCTCCCTGCAGCATCACACAGCGGCACCCACGGCACCCAGCAGGGCTGTGAAGCCAAACTCCATCTCCCATGGTGCCCTTGGAATCCGGGGCACCTCTAAGCTGCAGGGAAGTTTCCATCTAGCTTCCTGGATGTGTCGACCGGGTTGAGCTGCCGGCCGTCCATCACAACGTGCAGAAAGAAACTGAAGGACAGGAATTGTGGGTTGGTACGTTTGACAAAGACAGCACTGCTGCAATAAATTATTCCATCTAGAGTCGCGTACGGGAGGCAGGAACAGTCCCTGGATGAGGCGCCAGTTCATTGCTGCCATTGCGCCACCATGCCCTGAGATGTTTAATACATACTTTAATGCATTTCATCATGAAAATGATATCAAGTATACATCTTAGCATTCAAAAATGTTCAGAGAGCTGTAATATCATGAATAAAATGTATTCTGTGTGGCGATCACTGTCTGTGCACTCCTGTCAGGGTAAAAGAAAGCCCATTAAAGAAGCATGGAGCGATTAATGACCTGGTAGAGGAACACTACAAAGCATAGAAAGCATTTAATGGGCTACTTTAGTTACGATGGGATTTGGTAAACTCTAGTAAATTAAGCATCAATTTTAAAAATAAGATTATGACGTTCAAGTTGAATGACAAAATAAACTCAGAGATTAGACCTTTTTTTCTTCTCTGTGCCCTATTTTATTTATTCTCTGTGCCCTATTTTTGTTCTTCTCTGTGGCCCTATTATGCTTCCGTATGATATTTAGATACTTGCCTTTTCACATTTCTAGTGTTGTCCACATGCCTTCTTTAAGTGTGAATTCTACTGAAGGTGTTATACTTGAGGCCCCCAGACGTTATATAGAGCACTGAAATGAAGTGACCATAAGTGTTGACATTTCTATATGGTGTGACCGAAATGTATGCAAATACTCTAACATGATAGTCTCCGATGTGCACTTTAATCACATCTGATTTGTTTGATTTGCAATTTTAAACTGTGGATCAGAGGGGGAAATCAAAGAAGAATGTGTCTTTGTCCCAAACATTATACAGAGCACTGCATAAACAAGCAGAACAAACCATATTGAATAATAAGGTAAAGTTCAAATTTGAATTAGGTTTATATGAAAATCTTACTTTTTTTGCAGGCGTTCGGAGCTCCCTGAAAGAGAAAAACATATGACTGATCAGAAAGGTAAAGCATTGGACTTCAGTTTTCTATATCAATGATAACTTCACATGACAATCGCAGAACACTGAAAATGAAATAAATTCAAAATGAAGTATCCCTGATGGACACTCAGATGACAGAGAGACATTCACATGGCTATCTCTACTGCTATGGACTGATATGGTAATGTGTTAGGAATGAAAAGATGCCACATCGTTTGATTGAAATGAAAATTATCAAACTACAGAGGGCTGATTTCAAAGACACCCCGAAAATAAAAGTGAAAAGATGATGCGACAGGAGAGTCCATTTTGCTGAAATTTCATTGCAACTCCAAATCATACTCAGTAGTTTGAATGGCCCCCACATGCTTGTATGCATTCCTGACAACGTCATGGGGGGTAATGCTCCTAATGAGATGACAGATGGTGTCCTGGGGGATCTCCTCCCTGATCTGGACCAGGGCATCACTGAGCTCATGGACAGTCTGAGGCACCAGATGGACCGAAACATAATGTCCATGAGGTGTTCTATTGGCGAGCATGGGAGTTAGTCACTGGTATCAATTCCTTCATCCTCCAGGAACTGCCTACATACTCTCGCCACATGAGGCCGGGCATTGTCGTGTTCCAGGAGGAACCAGGGACCCACTGCATTAATATAGAGTCTGACAATGGGTCCAAGGATTTCATCACGATACCTAATGGCAGTCAAGGTGCCGTTATCTAGCTTATACAGGTCTGTGCGTCCCACCATGGGTATGCCTCCCGAGACCATCACTGACCCACCACCAGATCTGGTCATGCTGAATGATGTCATAGGCAGCATACCATTCACGTCTGTCACATATGCTTAAGGTGAACCTGCTCTCATTTGTGAAAAGCACAGAGTAATATTGGTGGACCTGCAAATTCTGGTATTCTATGGCAAAATGCAATCAAGATCCACAGTACCAGGCAGTCAGCACAGGGCTCACAAGAGGACGTTGGGCCCTCAGGCAACCTCATGAAGTCTGTTTCTGATTGTTTGGTCAGAGACATTAACATCAGTTGGCTACTGGAGGACATTTTGTAGGGCTCTGGCAGTGCTCATCCTGTTCCTCCTTGCCCAAAGGAGCAGATACTGGTCCTTTTGATTGGTTAAGGACTTTCTACTGTCCTGTCCAGTTCTCCTAGAGTAACTGCCTGTCTCCTGGAATCTCCTCCATGACCTTGAGACTGTGCTGGAACACACAGCAAACCTTCAGTCAATGGCACATATTGATGTGCCATCCTGGAGAAGTTGGACTACCTGTGCAACCTCTGTAGGGTCCAGGTATCACCTCATATTACCAGTAGTGACACTGACCGTAGCCAAATAGAAAACAAAGGAGAAACAGTCAGAAAAGATGAGGATGGAAAAAAGTCAGTGACCTCCACCTGTTAAACCATTCCTATTTTGGGGGTCGTCTCATTGTTGCCCCTGTAGTGCAGCTGTTGTTAATTTCATTAACACCAAAGTATTTGAAACTGATTAACAACCCCCTCTGCTACTTAACTGACCAGATCAATAGCCCAGAAGTTTCATTGACTTGATGCTATACTTTGATTAAAAAGTGTTCCTTTAATTTTTTTGAGCAGTATATATTCACCCATTAAAGCTAACACCCCAGAGATCTTGTTACCTTTAGATGCAGTAAAAGCATTTGATATGGTTGAATGGGACTCTCTATTCACCACGATGCACAAATTTGGGTTCTGCTCAAACATATGTGCGTGGATCAAACTACTTTATACCAGTCCAGAAGCCTCAGTTCATATTAACAACATTATTTCAGACTAGACTATGTGGTACCCAACATGGATGTCCTTTATCACCGTTGATGTTTGCAATCACCATTGAACCTGTGGCTGTATACTTTCAGAAAGAAATAAAGGGGATTCTCAGACAAGGAGTTGAGCAGAAAATATCACTTTATAGAGATGATATGGTACTGTATATATCTGACCCACACAATTCATTACCAGCAGTCCTAAAAACATTAGTAGAATTTCAAAAGATATCTGCACTTTAAGTCAATTTGAATAACAGTGTGCTTTTTCCAGAGAATTCTCTAGAATGCAATATTGGACTGGACATCTTCCCATTTATCTTAGCATATTAGTTTCAATATATAGGGGTAAATAATACAAGTAAATTTAAAGCTCTTTTTCAAGAAACTTTTGTTTCCGCATGGAAAAAAAATGAAACAAGCCTTGAATAGATGGTCTACCTTCCATTTTACATTAACAGGAAGAATCAACTTTAAGATGACCATCCTTCCCAAGCTGCTCTTCCTATTTCAAATCATCTCCATGTACATTAACAAATAATTCTGTAAGAAATTAAAATCAATCATAACTTCTATAACAACCTCATAAAGCAGAAGGGGGCACTGCACTACCAAACTTAAATTTTATTACTAGACAGCAAATATACAAGCTATAAACACTTGGACAGCAACACAAATTGATGAACATACACAAGCCTGGTCTGTAATAGAAGTAAAATCTTTCAGTACTTCTTTAAATTCTTTGCTCTGAGCCCCAGTTAACACAAACTACCGTCATTACACTAATAATCCCATTACCCTTCACTCTCTCAGAATATTAAATCAATGTAAGAAGCACTTAAGACAGATTAGTTTTTATCTGTTGCACCTCTAAATGACGCCCACCTTTTTCCACCCTCTCAAATATACACAGTATTTAATGTCTGGAAAATGTGTGGGATTAAAACACTTAGAGGCTTGTACATAGATACTGTCTTTACATCCTATTAACAATTACTCTTCAAGTACAACTTCTCATCAACACAAGTTTTTTACTACTTTCAAGCAAGAATCATTCCTGAACAGAACCTGTCTAATTTTGTCATCTTCCACCTTGTTCTACACCAGATGAATTATTGATCAGTATTGAAGACTCAGCTAGTATCTCTACAATTTATTAAAAAATGTGAAGTTCCTTCCTTTCAAAGATCCCAGGGTACATTTGGGAAAGGATCTCTCAATTAATATTTCAGTAAAGAAGTGGAAGGCAGCCATGCACAGAATACAATTGAGCTCCATATGTGCAATGCATTAAATCGTTCAACTTAAAATCTTTTATTAAGTGCATTTATCTCATTTAAAATTGTCCAAAATGTTCCCAGGGCAAGATTCAACCTGTGAACGATACCATATTGCTCCATCTTGCTTCTTGGTCTGGACCACATGTTTTGGTTGTGCACCAAATTAACAAAATTTTGGCAAAAATCTTTGAATGCCATTCAGACAGCCTTGGTATCACAATCCCTCCAAACCCATTAAGAGGTGTGTGTGGTGGGCTCACAGATGGGCTTACATTGGCGAGGGACAAGCAGACAGTAATCGCCTTTACTACTTTATTAGCACGTAGTCTTATCTTGCTCAACTGGAAGAATCCCAGCCTCACCACTCTTAAGTCAGTGACTGGCTGATGTTCTATACTACTTGAAATTGGAAAAATTCTCACTTAAACGATCCGTTCAAAACTTTTTAAAAATATGCTAGGATCTAATCATCAACATTTTAGAATAGGCTTCCATTTCAGGAGAAAACGTTAGCCTCCGTTAGCGTAGGTTCAGTTGCTGGCTCTTCTCTCTTTCTCTTTGGTGGAGTTTGAATTTTGTTTTGATTTGTTAAGTTTGATGGAATGTCATCTGTTTCTGATTAAAATCAATTAAAAAAATCTGCAGATGTTAAATGTACACAAGCACTGCTCTCCTGCTAACTCCATAGTTGTTTATACAGCATGTAAAGTAAAAATTGAAAATCAGCAAGAATTTAAAAGCATTTCATTCAGTTAGCTGCTATGTCTGAGAAGACTCTCCAATATTCATTTCAAGTTTATGTTGAATTAGCTAAACTGACTAGAAATATGGAAGGAGTTGTCTAGTAGATTATTTAATAGTAGAATAATACTCACCGCAGCCACAAATGCAACAAGCATAGCGATGGTGGCGAGGAGGCAAACTGCTTTCACAGTGAACATGGTGATGATCGTCTCAGAGGATGAGGTCTCAGGATCTCTAAACGCTTGGGTGTGTTATGCACTTTTATATATTTAGACAATGCAAATACATCAATGATGAAATAAAGAAGTGATCTCACTAATTTGCATTGGTGTGTAAGATGGGCACATAATACAGCATTTGTTACTTTATCAGTAATTCACAAAATCTGACTATTTGGACTATTTAGTCAGTCAGTCAGTCATTTTCATCCATCCATTTTCCAACCTGCTAAATCCTAACACAGGGTCACGGGGGTCTGCTGGAGCCAATCCCAGCCAGCACAGGGCGCAAGGCAGGAGAAAATCTCTGAGCTGGGCTCCAGCTCACCGCAGGGCACACACACACCTACACACCAGGCACACACTACGGACAATTTAGGACTGCCAATGCACCTAACCTGCATGTCTTTGGACTGTGGGAGGAAACCGGAGCACCTGGAGGAAACCCACACAGACACGGGGAGAACATGCAGACTCCATGCAGGGAGGACACGAGAAGTGAACCCAGGCCTCCTTACTCCCAGGCAGCAGTTCTTCCACTGTGCCACCGTGCCACCTTTGGACTATTTAATGTAGCTTTATTAAGCAACATCTTTATTACAGGATTTTTACAAAAGAGAATAAATGATGCACTTTAAAGTGCAGAGGCAGCATTTAGTTCTGAAATGATCAAGGCAGAGAACCTAACAAATAGTAAAATACAGTAAGTCAATAAGTACAAATAAATCAATTATTATGAGCTCAGGATGTAAACTTTTTCAAAAGTGCATGTCTCAGACATACTGAAAAAAAACAAAGATATGGAAAGCAGTGGGCCTGAGTGGAGTGGAAGCCAAATATCATGACCTGAGCAGTGGCTGAAGTGGAATAAACATCTGGCAGCACTCCTTGTGGTGCATCATGTCCTGCTTGTGTGACCAGTAGGGGGTGTTGTTGCACCCCAAATGCCCAGACACAACCAAAGTGACAAAAGTCCCAGATTCAAATAAAAGGTTTATTATAAAAATTACCTTAACAAAAGGCTTCTTGGTAATAATAACCACACTACACGCACAACTCTGTTCTTTCCTTTTCCTCCACTCGTCCCAGGTGAGCTTTTTCCTCTTCTAGCCGTCTTCACCTCACCAGGTCGATGTCCACCAGGTAGTTTTATCTTAGATCTGGGAGTACTTTCAGGTCTATCACATTACATCGAGGAAGACCCTCCAAGTCAGGTGGAACCTCATTGTGACCTTCCTCCAGCATCGTGTCAACCAGTGACGATAAAAAGCCTGCCTACCAAAACTGCAACTCCCATGCAGCTCAATGGAAACAGGAAGGACACTAGAGCAGAGGTTCTCAAACTTGGTCCTGAGCAGCCATGGTGGCTGCAGGTTTTTATTGCTTCAAATTCACAATTAGTGATAATAATTGATTTTTATTTATTTAGATGGTCTTTTTTGTCTTCTCTTATTCTGCCTTTAGAAAAGAACAGCAGTATGCGTTTTACATTTATAAGGCATTTAGAAGTATTTTTACTTTTGCTTTAAATGCTTACCTCTTGTTTTGCTATTTTTTGTGCAGTTTGCACCCTTCATTGTTTCTTAATAATGATAATTAAAAACAAACAGGGCTGACAGCCAGTTAAACAACACTGAATGATGAAGGGCTGCAATAACTTCAGCATCAGACTCACTAATTACTGGATAATAAATTAAACAATTAGAACACCTGGAAAAGCAAAATGAAAATCAGGCTGCAAATTGTTAAAAGTAAAAGAAAAAAAAAAAACTACCCCTTTATAAGTGCTTAGTACATTTTACTAAAAATGCACCAGTCTTAGTTGTGTTATTTCTCCATTGACTCCAAAACACAGAAACAGGGAATTAACAGCTCATTTAATTGGGCTAGGAGTCCAATAATAAACAGAAGTTGGTTGGAACAAAAACCTGCAGCCACAGGGGGTCCCCAGGACTGAGTTTGGAAACCAATGTATAATAATGTATTACAATACTTACCAGGTACATATACAGTATATAAGAAGCTACAACAGAATGAATTATTAAACATAAGGAAAAGGACTGAATGTAACTCAAGGGTTAATAAAATGAAAGTTAAAGCTTAAGCATGTAAGGTCTCTGACATATCTTGGAGACTCCACAAATGTAATTATCCAAGGTTAGAAAGAGATAAATGAGTAACAACAACCTCTTTAGAAAGCGAGAATAAACTGATGGGAAAGCCCAGGTACCCCTCCTATGAATTAATATTTGTTGAAGGGAGGAGGTGATAAACTTCTGCATATTCAGAGTCAGATGACGTGACGTGTTAGATAAAGTGATTTAATTAGAAAATATATTTGTATAAAAAAAGTAAATTGCTTAATTGTTTGCTCATTTAATGGACTGAGACATTTCTACATAACTCAGTGCAAACAAAGAAATGTGTTCCATTCTTATCTGGACTCCATAACTGCCTTCTTTGAAGGTCCCAGTGTACTGAGAAAGCACATGGACCTGGGATGCAGTCTCCACCTGTCCATTCATTACAACAGCCTCCTGAATGGGAAAGGTTCCACAAACCAACCCGATCGGGATGCCCCTCCACCCACATCCTTCCATTAAAAAGGTCTCTCAGCCAGGTAAGGAACCAATTTATCCCAGCCGGGATGTTAGCCAGCTCATGTTGTCTGTTAAAATGGATTTGGATTTACTAGGCGCTATCATGAAGTCCCATGGTTTTTATGATCAGTGGTGTTCTGATGATACACACCTGTACCTGTTTTTCCTTGCACAAGATCACACGTTATTGGCTAGAATCTCTTCATGTCTCACTGATATTGCAACCTGGATGAAGAAACATCATCTGCATTTCAACCTGGCAACGACAGACCTTCTTGTTATCTCAGCTCGCCCATCTGTTCAGCACCCCATCTCCGTTCAGCTTAGCTCATCCAAAAATTTGCGATTGTGTACAATGGCCAGCTGTCCTTCAGGTACCATGTTGCTATGGTCTCTCTGGTCTTGCAGATTCACTCTATTCAATATCTGCAAGATCAGAGCATATCTAACAAAGTATTCAGCACAAGTCCTGGTCCAGGCTTTGGCTTTTTATATCTGGACTACTGCAGCTCTCTGCTGGCAGAAATACCGGCTTGTGTCACCAAGGTGCTGCAGATGATTCAAAATGCAAGAGCTTATCTGGTGGCGGGCACACCTCACTACTTATTGTAATTTTACTAAATTGGCTTCCTGAGGTGGCACAAATTAAGTTCAGATCCTTTATGTTTTCCTACAGAGTAGTCAATGGTATGGAGATATATGATATATAATATGGCGATATCTATGATATGACTTGATATGATATACTATATGTATATGGCATGGAGATATACCTGTAGTTACGGAGACACAAGGGATGTCCTGCGGTCTTTCTCAACTATTCATGCCTTCTGCCAGATAGACACCAGAAAAGGTGTAGAAACTCCTCAATCAATGATTGAACTTCTTATCATTAACCCTGGGAGGGAATCGTTCTCAGAATTCTGTGTAAATACAGATAAGCCCGAGCCAGACACGGGTGATGTTTAATAAAGTACTTTACTGCAGTGTTTCTTAAACTTTTTTTTTCTTGCAACTCAATCTTGCCCTTCTTAGTGTCATAGCTTGGAGAATCGCCGCTGGCAGTCACTGAAGTGAAGGGTGTGAAAAAGAAATTTAAATTGCTGCCACTGGAAATGTGTCCGAACACCATAAAAGCAGGCATCCCTCAAGAAGAGGGTGTTACTTGAAACTGAATCCTCACAGTGGTGAAACCTCCCATTGACACTCTCTGGCTAGAAATTTGCTGCAACAATCCTACCTTATTTGTGCCCTAAGCACCATTTTTGTTGCTTTTTTATGAGTTTATTAAAAGGAGTAGGCTGGTTGATTTTCCAGCTTTCCATTTTGTTGTCCTCAGTCTCTTCATTGGTCACAATGCTCAAAGTGCTGTACAAAGAGAGTGGGGAGTCACTTCAACCACCACCATTTGGCAGCAACCACCTGGATGATACAATGGCAGCCATTTGTGCTCCAGCATGCTGACCACATACTAGCCATTAGGTTTTTGAAGTGGTGAGTGACAGTCAGTCATGTAGAGACAGCGGGTGATTAGGGGGCCGAAATGGACAAGGTCACGGTTGGCAGTTTAGACAGGACATTTGGGTATACTGAACTCTTTTTGAAGAATGACCAGGGTCTTTTATGACCATAAGAACAAGAACAGCAATATTTTTCAGCACAGTGTCCCTGTCACTGCCTTGGGGCATTTTTATCACACACAAACCACAGGATAAGCGCCCCCTTCAGGCCTCACCAGCACCTCATTTGACAGCAACCCAAGCTTTCTTTAGTTCCCTTACAAGAATGAAATACATTTAAAATTATATTGATACCAATAACAATATATCTCTCTATATAAAATTCATATAAAAAGTCTGTCTGTATGTCTGTCTGCTTTTCACAAGACAACTGCTTAACGGATTTGGAGCGGGTTTGTTTCTATAATTTGCCAGAACATTCCAATTGATTTTGTGACTTTTCTCATTACGCTAAGTATCATAATTCAGTTGTGGCACCGATTTATTCACGCGAGTCTGAGACAGGCTGCAGGTCAAAGGGAGGAGGAGGCGGGACCTCAGGAGTAGGGATTGCGGGCGGGGCCATCCTCACTCACATGCCAGCCTGCATTCGAATCGCTCTACCTCTCGCCACATGTTGGAGCGCACCTTGCCTCTGCTTAGCTGGCGATACCTGTTTGTTCAGCAGACATTATCATCTAGAGATTGTTAAGAGTAATGTTTGACGTTTTTGAGAGAGAGATCACAGCTACGTATGTTTTAGAAGGTACCTGCTCATTGGCAGAGATATCACGGCCACGTGCTCTTCTCCACACACGGGGGACGCTCTCCCATCAGAGCTGAACACAATCAGACATAGTGGCAACGTTTGACATTGGAGCGTACCTGCCTTCCTGTTTGCCAGAGATACCTTGCTGACTTTTTACATTTTTGGCAAAAAGATCACAGCTTCATTCTCGACCCGATAGCAAAACTAAAAATATTGAATATCATGTGACCCTCAGATACTAAAGCTATCAATTTAAATTATTCTCAGTACAAATTATTACAATTTAAAATTTTTTTTATTGATTTATAAAGTTTGTCCTGTTTCACTATTATGCAGGTGAAGCCGCGAGGGACAGCTAGTTTTAAAATATGTTACAGTATACTTCATAGATAGATTGTACGCTATTTTGAAATACACAGCAATGTAATGTAAAATATGTAAATTATAGTCATTTTTGCATATTGCAATATACTTTCCAAAATGTAAAAGTTTATATTTTAAAATAGTAGGAGTATAGTAGTGTTGGCATTTCTACATGCTGTGACTGAAATGTTTGCAAATCCATTTAAACGAAAGTCTGCAACGTGCCCTTCAATCACATGTGAATTGTCTGATTTGTAATTTTAAACTGTGAATCTGAGGGGAAAATCAAATAAAAATGTTGTCTTTGCCCCAGACATTATGGAGAGCACTGTACTTGCTGTTATTGCTTTTAATTAAAATAAATCTGACTTACAAGTAAAAGCTTACAACTGAATGCTTTGTCTAATTGTTACTCGTGTTGTTGAGAGGCCGGATTGTCTGTTCCACTTCTAGCTGAGGTCCCTTGAGGGCACTTGAGGATGCTGAGGTGAAAGACCCTTCATATTCAAATCATATTATGTGATATCATCCATCCATCCATCTAATATCCAACCTGCTATATCCTAACTACTGGGTCACGGGAGTCTGCTTGAGCCAATCCCAGCCAACACAGGGTGCAAGGCAGGAAACAAACCCCGGGCAGGGCGCCAGCCCACCACAGTATGTGATATCATCTACTGTTAAATTCTGCTCTGTATTTGTAATATTTTTATTTTACTGTTATAATGTATTGAGGATTACTTGTGTTTTGTTCTGTGTATTTTATTGTATTGACCCCCTTCTTTTTGACACCCACTGCCTACCTGCACAGGGGTCTCTCTTTGAAGTGCCTTTCCCAAGGTTTCTTCCATTTTTTTCCCTACAAGGGTAGTTTTCCTTGTCTTCTTAGAGAGTCAAGGCTGGGGGGCTGTCAAGATGCAGGGCCTGTTAAAGCCCATTGCGGCACTTCTTGTGTGATTTTGGGCTAAACAAAAATAAATTGTATTGTATTGTATATTCCTTCATATCCCGCACTTAAAAAAGAACCTAAGAAGTCAGCTGTCTCTTTCATGTTAGGGGGACTGAGAATACCATCAGACTGTCTATTTGTTGAATTTCAAATCGAACTTCAAAAAAAGAAAAAGAACCTCATGTGTCACTCTGGATACCCATCATTAGAAAACCATCAGGGCAAAAATAGCCCAAAAAACTCCACAGTTGGAAATTAGCTTCTAGAAATGAAGAAGAATGAGGATTTTTGGTTAAAGTTTTAACTCAGCAGCAATTGTAGCAAACAGAGCGAGGGCGACCATGGGGTGAACTGCAAGAGTGGTGAACATGTTGTATAAGCACGGTGCACTGAGGTTTTAAAGATTTTCCTTTTTTTATTCTATAGATAGCAGCATGATGCAAAAAAATTTAAAAGTGTGAAAGAAAGAACCAACTCCTGAATTTGCATCTGCTTACACTGTAGCCATTTCACAGAACATTCAAAGCTTTTATTTCAATATTGCTCATGTTCATTGTGTCATTATAGACCTGAAGCAAGTTTTGTGAAGGAGCACCTTTTCATTTTTATTATGGTGCATTTAACTTGAAATTTTATTCAGGATCAATGTCTTAGACTATTTACATCAATTTTTATAATTACAGATCTACAGAGTTAGGCGAATCCCCCGGGATCACAAACTGAAGAAAAAATGTGAAGTCAATAGTCTTGTGGCTAGAAATGTTCTGTCTTAGCCAGTACAGCCCAGAGCTCTTAAAGACGGAGTTTTATTAACCTGAAAGAATCAAAAAAAACCTTCATAAGGTGCAGACAACTCAATATTTTATTTGGATTTTTTTATTTGATATACTTTATTAATTCCTGAGGGGAAACTGTCTTTTTGAATGAACTTTGGAGATCAGAGCACAGGATAAGCCTTTTTACAGCACCCCTGGAGCAAATTTCAGGTTAAAGACCTTACTCAAGGGGCCGATGGAGTAGGATCTCTTCTGACAGTAACCAGATTTGAACTGGCAACCTCCAGATACCAACACACATCCATAGCCTCAGCCTTAGCCTCCCTAACCCTAACCTTAAGCACATGTCTTGGCACAATGGATAACATTATTAAGAAAGAAAGAAAGAAAGAAAGAAAGAAAGAAAGAAAGAAAGAAAGAAAGAAAGAAAGAAAGAAAGATGTAGTGGTTACATTTTTTAAAATGTTTGTGGTGATCTTGCGTGGAACAACCTCATTGAAGAAGACAATGGTGGTGACTCAGACCACAGTGGCTACGAAGGGAAAAGCCCAACAATTATTACAATTGCAATTTATTATCAACTGTATATATTCAGAGTGGCACAATGGCGCAGTGGGTAGTGCTGCCGCCTCGCAGTTAGGAGACCTGGGTTCACTTCCCGGGTCCTCCCTACCAGGAGTTTGCATGTTCTCCCCGTGTCTGCATGGGTTTCCTCCAGGTACTCTGGTTTCCTCCCACAATCCAAAGATGTGCAGGTTAGGTGGGGTTTGTTTCTTGCCCTGCGCCCTGTGTTGGCTGGGATTGGCTCCAGCAGACCCCTGTGACCCTGTATTTAGGATATACCAGGTTTGATAATGGATGGATGAATGTATATATATATATATATATATATATATATATATATATATATATATATATATAAAACAAATAAAGTTCTATCTATCTATCAATCTATCTATACTTGTCAAAAAGCTAAATAAACACTTTTCAATCAGAGTATAGTATCAAGTCAGTGAAACTTCTGGGCTATTAATCTGGACAGTTAAGTAGCAGAGGGACCTGTTAATCAGTTTCAGCTGCTTTGATGTTGAGATTAACAACAGCTGCACGAGATGGGTAACAATGAGACAATCCCTAAAACAGGAATAACAGGTGGAAGCCCCTTACATTTTTCCCTCATCATCTGTTTTGCCACTCGTTTTGCATTTGGCTGCAGTCAGTGTCACTACTGGTAGCATGAGGCCATACCTGGACCTTACAGAGGTTGCACAGGTTGTCCAGCTTCTCCAGGATGGCACATCAATACAGGTCATTGCGAGAACGTTTGCTGTATCTCCCAGCACAGTCGCAAGGGCATGGAGGAGATTCCATGAAATAGGCAGTTACTCTAGGAGAGCTAGACAGTGCTGTAGAAGGTCCTTAACCTATCAGTAGGACTGACTGGCATCTGCTCCTTTGTGCAAGAAGGAACAGGATGAGCACTGGCAGAGCCTACAAAATTACCTCCAGCAGGCTGGCCACTGGTGTGAATGTCTCTGAACAAACAATCAGAAACAGACTTCATGAGGGTGGCCTGACGTCTTCTAGTGGGCCCTATGCTCACTGCCTGGCACCATGGAGCTCGATTGGCATTTGACATAGAATACCAGAACTGGCTAGTCCACCACTGGCACCCTGTGCTTTTCATAGATGAGAGCAGGTTCACCCTGAGCACATATGACAGACGTGAAAGGGTCTGGAGAAGCTGTGGAGAACGTTATGCTGCCTGTAACATCGTTCAGCATGATGATGGTGGTGGGTCAGTGATGGTATATCTGGGGAGGCATATCTTTGGAGTGACACACAGACTTCTACAGGCTAGACAATGGTACCTTGACTGCCATTAGGTATCAGGATGAAATCCTTGGACCTACTGTCAGACCCTATGCTGGTGCAGTTGTTCCTTGGCTCCTCCTGGTCATGTGGCAAGAGTATATAGGCATTTCCTGGAGGATGAAAGAATTGATACCATTAACTGGCCCGCATCCTCTGCACACCTGACCTAAATAAAAAAGAACACCTTAGGGTGTGACCTTATCTTTCGGTCCATCTGATGCCACCAGGTTGCACCTCAGATTGCCCAGGAACTTATAATGCCCTGGTCCAGATCTGGTAGGAGATCCCCAGGACACCATCCGTTGTCTCATTAGGAGCATGCATCTGACACTGTTGGGCATGCATACAAGCATGTGGGGGCCATACATACTACTGAGTACAACGTGGAGTTGCTGCAATGAAAATTCGGCCAAATGGACTAGCCTGCCGCATAATTTTTTCACTTTGATTTTCGAGGTGTCTTTGAATTCAGCCCTCTGTAGGTTAATCATTTTCATTCCCATCAATAAATGTGGCATCCTTTCGTTCCTAACACAATACTATATCAGTCGAGATATCAAGCATGACTTTTCTTCCCATTGAGATCTGATGTGTTTTCAAAGTGGTCCTTTAATTTTTTGGAGCAGTTTATTTTGCTATCTGAGTGTTGGTTGATTAGTGCTGTCTGGGGTGGGCCTGGTCAAGTCATGGTGAATCTTTGTAAGTTTGGTATTTTTTTCTCTCTAAATTTTTTTTCTTTTATTCTTAGACATTTTCCTGTCCTGCGGTGGGTTGGCACCCTGACCGGGATTGGTTCCTGCCTTGTGCCCTGTGTTGGCTGGGATTGGCTCCAGCAGACCCCCGTGACCCTGTGTTCGGACTCAGTGGGATAGGAAATGGATGGATGGATTGATGGACATTTTCCTCATACTGTACTTATTAAAGGTGTTTTTTATTGCTAGGATATGGCTATGGCAGTTTCTACCATTGTCGTTTACAAAGGCAGGGTGCCTGGCTCGTTGCAGAACACGTTTGATAATCTTTCCCTCCGTCTTGGCGCCAAGTTCCTGTTAGACCCTCAGGTTTCGGCTGAAGTGTGTGTTGTGGCAGTTGGAAAAGTGATCAGTTACCTAAATGTCTTATACCCAACAAGAATAGACAAATCAGTAGTAGTTTTTATAAGTGGTGAATCTCGTATTAATACATTTGTTGAAGAACAGGTTGTCATTATTGGTGCATTAGCTTCTGTACTGCAGCTCTCACCTCCTGCTAAGACAGTAATCATTTCAAATGTTCCACCTTTTTTAAAGAGAGATGCTTCGCTAAGAAGGAATTACGACGTTATGGGTAGATTATGTCAGATTTAGCTTTGACTGCACTTAGTTGTAAAATGAAGGAATTAAAATGTGGTTTCCTTTTGGAGACAAGTATTTATGATTCTAAAAACATGAATGAAGATATCAACATAACCCCCAGATTTAAGGTAGATGGTAATGACTATGTAGTATTTATCACTTCTGAACCTCTCAAATACTTTAACTGTGGCAGAACTGGACATAAGACGGCACACTGCAAACATGAAACCATAGTGCTGGTGGGCGGCTCCACTCCACTCAAAGAGAACACTCACGGGGTTATCGATGGGAACAGTGAGACTGAGTATGAAAGAGAGTTGGACAATATGGCGCAAAATGGGACTGAGTTTAAAGTCACTTTGTATGAAGTTGGTGCTGTGAGTGATCTGCCCTTAAGTATGTTGTCCAAAGACACTTTAGAGAAGAGCGCGAGTCTTGTTGATGAAGATGTGCTGGCTCAGGCCGATAATAATACGATACAGGAGTCCATAGGAAGTGCAGCGAATAAGGTAAGCAGAGAGCCTGAGATCAGTAACAGTGAGGAGACGACATCACTAGTGAGAAAATAGCAAACTAAAGTATATTGCTGATCGAAACATTTCTAAAACAAAAGACGCTGATGAGGAGAGGTGTGAAGGAATTTAAGGTGGCCCGGGATACCAAGTTTTTTGTAGGCTTCAGGAATTCTAGTGTTAATAATGTAATATATTTTCTTTAAGTGCATTTTTTTCAAACACTACATAAAAACTACTTTATGATACATGATTTGTCTTCTCTCTTTGTGGTCTCCAGCTGCAAATATATATACACATTTTTTTAACAATTCACAATTGTTTAACTACTGAAATATTTACACAATCTAGAAAGATCCATGGATCTGTCTGTTAAGTATAGTATCAATAAGCACATTGAAGACATCATTGACATCATCATTTGGATCTGGTCAAGGAGACAAGTGAAGGGTTTCAGTTGAGAAATTACTTTATGGCAGTGCTTCCCAAACTCGGTCCTGGGGACCCACTGTGGCTGCAGGTTTTTGTTCCAACCAGACTCTGTTTTCATTTGGACTCCTGGGCTAATTATGTGAACTGTTATTTCCCAACTTCTGTGTTTTGAGAACAATATAGAAATTAGAAAACAGTCCGGTTCAAATATATATATATATATATATATATATATATATATATATATATATATATATATATATATATATATATATATATATATATATATATGTGTATGTTGTAAGAATAAGACACTTTAACACTAGAATTACCAGAGCCTACGAAAAAACTCGTAATTCCGCCCCACCTTAAATCGCTTCTTAAAATCGTTCACAGCTCTCCACCAGCGTCTTTTGTCATCTAAATGTGCTGATAAAAATCAGGCTGCAAGCTGCCGGCTGTTCCATCCCCCCACCGACTTAGAACGGGCACAAACTTCTCCCAGCTCATGCCTTGATTGATTATCTGGGAGTGAAGTGGAGTTTTAGACTGGAAATAATAGATCATTATTTGGAATACACGCATTTCACGTGTGTTCCGTTTCTACAGTAATCTGTGTAAACACATTTTTAAACAGAAACGTTTTCATATTGTAGTAGTAAATGACAAAATGTAAGCATAGACTATATAATGTATGAAGCCTGAAGTCCAAATATCAAACACTTTCACAAAAGGTACACATATAACAGAACAAGTATGCTTTTATTCAAAAATATAACTGCAGAAAAAAGCCACCTTAGCATGCCATATTGACACATATGTACTACAGCTGCTACGGTAGCATAATGGTATTAGCCGCTGACTAGTATCCAAAAGGTCATGAGTTCGATCCCACATGGTTCAGTTTTGAGAAGTAAACTGCTCTTATTCTTACTATTTTAGAATAAAAACATGCATTTGATTTCAGTGTGTAACAGCCAATGTAATTTATGATACTTGTAAAGGTTAGGTTTTTTTATTCACTTTTCATTCTCAGTCTCAGTCGTGTTCAGGATCCTTCCCTACCCCCCATCTGAGAATGCTGTTTTCACATAAAGATGCGCTGTAGCTCTGCAGCGTACTTGTGACTGCATTCTCGTACCAATGCTTGTGAACTGAAGTGCCTGCGTGCACTTTTCGTGGCATTACACGTCTATTTTTTTGAGCATGCCCGTGTCGCTCAAACACAGGAACATATGTTGGTGTACAAGAATAAAAAACAAGTGCACTTTTATTCTAGACTATAAGTGAAGAAAAATAAAGCAAGTTACAGTAGGCGGTTGATAATGACAGCTTGCGTGGTGCAATGCTAAGAACTGCTGATTTCCGATCCGTGCTATATAAAATCATCACATTCAAATATTAACAATTTCCACACACCCTTCCTACATTCACGACATGTGTACTAGTTGCAGTGTACACATCTCTCTGTGCTATGGTTCCTATTACACTGAATGAGCACCTGACATTGTACTTTCTTCCCTGTTTAAATAACATTCGAGTATAGCACGTCTCCAAATAAATCACATTTGAGTTATAGCGCGTCTTTATGTGAAAACAGCATTGTCAGATTAGGGTGGGGGGGGAATCGTGAACGCGACTGAGAGAATGGAACTGAATAAAAAAAATGACTGAAATCAAATGTATGTTTTTATTCTAAAATAGTTAAGTACATGCAATATTATTTGAAAACGAACAGCATCAGATTGGGCGCATATTCAAACCTGTTCTGACGCTGTTCGTTTTCAAATAATATTGCATTAGTGCGATGATGTTTTTACATATATTGTCTCTTTCATTCATCTTGCGGTTTGTAATCAGTGACTGCGTGTTTTTTCCCCGATCTTGCCAGTTCGCACATGTTGCTGTATGGTGCTGTTTCTTTTGTACTCCAGGACATGCAGAGGACAGAATAGTACAGAGCAGTAAGTTTAGCGCTATATGCAATCAGACAGACAGACAGGCAGAGAAGGCACTAGATATATAAATAAACAGGGAAGGTACTGTATAATAGATATATAAAAAAACAGCTAAGGGGATAGATATATAGATAGGTAGAAAGGAAAGGCACTATTTGATAGGCAGACAGGGAAGCTCATATAATAATAAAATTACTGTTATTACTATGTAGATAGACAGGGAGTTCAGCGTCGCAG
>NW_024384511.1:0-39819 GCF_016835505.1 Polypterus senegalus
AAATCATAACAAGGTTTTTGTAGGTGAACCTGCTGAAGGATCTTTACTGATGCCTCCTGTGATTTGAGGCACTACCCCCCTGGGCACCCGCCCAGACCTTTTATCCCATGTGAGCCAGGATGGTCACAAAGTTACCACCCTTGTCAGCCGGTGGGGTTAAACCAGACACCTACTTATCAACTTTGTCGACACGGTTCAATGACCTGGTGCACCTCCCCTCCCAGCCCGGTGTGGGGGGGGCCCAACTCCAGGCACCCGGGTCCTTATTCCACCCCAGCTCAGTGCCTATTGATCCTCCTCGTTAGACCTTTGACAGACACAGAGAGAGACAGACTACTCTTGGCGGTGGATCACTTGGCTCGTGCATCAATGAAGGACGCAGCTAGCTGTGAGAACTAATGTGAATTGCAGGACACATTGATCATCGACACTTTGGGTCTTTCCAGGGGCCATGTCTGTTTGAAGGTCACCTTTCTGATCAATAACCACACCGCTACCGCTAGTGGACATGGCTGGGGAGGTCACAGGGACTCAGGCCCCTCTGTCCCCTCTGTCCCCCCAAGAGCAGACCTGTGGTGCAGTGATGTTACCCTTGCTTCCCCAGGCGGAGAAGGGAGCCAGTTAGTGAGAAAGGCATCGGACTGGTCATCCCCATGACCTTTGCGTGCTTCTGGAGGGACCAGGGGGCATCTGCGATTGGGGCATGCTAACACCTGCCCACGGAGTGGGGCATGGGACCACTCCCTGGTCAGGCTCGATGTCCACTGGGCATAGTTCCTCTGCGGTGGTGTGCCATGACAGGCTCTGAGTCAGCAGAGAAGGGCCAGGGGGAGAAGGTGGCCGGTGGCACCTGCTGCCGGTATTACAGCTCCCCCCAGCCACAAGTTCACAGCTTCCCTCGACTGAGGGATTGACCTTGGGGAGCCCCCATTCCCCCCGATGCAGCTGTTTCCTGAATCGTGGGGTGATGGCCTTTGCCACCCCCTTGCCCACTGAAAGGAAGTTCAAATCACCGAATCTGGAGTGGCAGAGAGGGACACCCCCGGGGATGAGGGCGTACAGTGCGGTAATACAAACAATCCCAGTCAGGCTGAGGTGCAAAGCAGGGCTGGATGTGAGATGTGACTGGATGAAGCACCAGGGGTGTCCCCAGGTGGTGACTCTGGATGAATGCCGGGCCCTTCCCGTGGATTGCCCTAGCTGTGTTGCACGTTGTTCTGCCTCTGACACCCTACTTCTCTCCCTGGTGGTGGCGGCAGGGACTTGTGTCCAGTGCATGGCCTTGGCTGACTCATAGCAGCTGACTTAGAACTTTGGCAAACCAGGAGAATCCGAATGTTTAATTAAAACAAAGCACTGCGAGGGCCGGGGAGTGGTGTTGACGCAATGTGATTTCTGTGAGTACTTGCTCTGAATGTCAAAGAGAAGAAATTCAGTGCAGCGCGAGTAAACGGTGGAGTAACTAGCATTGACAGTCTATCTAGCGAAACCATAGCCAGGATCTGGGCTCGGCAGGGAAGACAGGTGGCTGCTATGAATTAACAGTGTGTTCTTGGCTGTAAGGGGTGCGTGCTATGCATCCCTTAGATGACTATCCGGACAAGGCCGATCGATGAGCTGGTCGACCCGAGGCGCACAGTTGACGTAGAATAGGCCTGGTAACGGGCTCCAAACTACCCAAATGCTTCATAATCTAATTAGTGACACACATGAATGGATGAATCAGATTCCCACTGTCCCTACCTACTATCTAGTGAAACGACAGCCCTGGGAATTGGCTTGGCTGAATCAGCTTGGAAAGAAGACCCTGTTGAGCTTGACTCTAGTCTGGCACTGGGAAGAGACATGAGAGGCGTAGAATAAGTGGGAGGCCCCTAGCCTTGCCTGGGGCGCCGCCAGTGAAATGCCACTAATTCTACCATTTTTTCACTCACCTGGGGCCTCATGTATAAACGGTGCATACGCACAGAAATGTTGCATAAGAACTTTTCCACGTTCAAATCGCGATGTATAAAACCTACACTTGGCATAAAGCCACGCACTTTTCCACGGTACCTCATACCTTGTCGTACGCAAGTTCTCAGCTCGGTTTTGCAGATTGGCGGCACCCAGCGTCAAAGCAGTGCTACTGTTCCTGTGTGGTTACACCTTATTTTCCTGACGCGGCTTTATAAATACACCAAAACTAACCGCATATTGTTTATTAGTGTAATGCATCTAAATGTAATTAACTTGTAACAATATAATGGTAGAGGGAACAGCCATAGTATTCCAAATACCATAACTGCTTTAGCGTTGTTACTCTCACTTCTTCTTCTTCTTCTTCTTTCAGCTCCTTTTGTTAGGAGTTGCCACAGCGGATCATCTTTTTCAATATTTCTCTCACTGCACCACTCAGAGTATTTATATCACTGTATCTGAGTGTGAATCACAGCAGCAGCTGATCGGAAAGGGAATTATCGGTATACAGCTTCAAGGACACGCTGTCTCAGCCACTGCAAAATGTTTTAAAGCCTTTCCTGTACGGACCTCGCGGTTCAGAAACAGAAACGATATCATTTATAAGGTGAAATTCAGCAAAATATGTTTATTAAATTATACAGATAAAACTTTAACTTCATTTAAATAATCTATATTCTTCACTGGGAGTGTCGTTAAGGATAGAATAATTAAACATGTACCACGAAGATATTTCAATGTTCTTTAAACGTTTTGAAGAATCGGCGCTAAGCTTACAGATGGCTTAACGTCTATTACAGAGCTGATTGTATGGTGATTGGTTACTTGGGGAAAGAAAAGCACTGACTGCAGTGACGGCTACGCCAATATATATTGAATATAAAACAGAAAGAGAAAATAACAACACAGCTAAAAACACAGCGACAAATTTCGGCAAAAGTTAAATACTTGTGTCATGAGCACGAGGCGGCAATGCACTGTCCGCAACGGTGCATAAGCTACCTTACTGACGGGCGGGCGAAGGAGCCACCGATTCTTCCTCTGCCCAGTGCCACCACAAGCCTAGAGCCGCCCCTGATTGTACTGCTGCAATAAATTATTTCATCGAAGTGAAACACATGTTTAATAACGTGCTTTAACTCCTATCATCATGAAAATGATATCACGTATATACATCTCAGTATTTTAGTTATTCAGAGAACTGTAATATTACGAATGTAATTGATTCTGTGTCCAGTTGGAGGAAGAGAGCCGATTTAAAAAGCAAGTAGTGATTCACACACATAGAGCACATAGAAGATCAAATACAAAACAAAGCATTTAACGTGCTACTTTAATTACGATGTGATTTGAGAAACTGGTTAATTAAACGATTTTAAGATGAAGTTTATGATGTTCTACTTTAATGACAAAATAAACTACGTGATTAAAGTGGAAATGTCGAGATTGAAGTTGACATTTCGTGCTTTTTCCTCACTGTGTGCCTTTTTTCTCTGTACCCTAATAAGCTTTCATATGACACTCAGACAGTGGGCTTACAACTCGGCTTTTCACAGCGACTTTGATATGTGACTTCTTTTTTATTTCAAGTTTCTCCAACACGCTATGTCACTCGATCAACTTCCTTTTGTTGATTATACCACGGTTTATTTGAACAAATAGTATGTTTTTCATTTGCCTCCACTTGGTATTCGCTGAAATTCTTATATTTTCCCCCGTGCTTTTCCCATTGTCTTTTCACAGAAGGCTGCGCTTAAGGGTGATTTATATTGATTTGCATATTCAAATAGGCGTAATTCTGGGAGGATTTGGGGCGTTACATAATGCACGTGCACGAGCGTTAGTTTTCACACTGATCGGGATTTATGTAGCGGAAGAACGTGGAAGTTGGAGTACGCACTGATTCCTGCATCTGGATTTTTCTGTGCGTAAACACATTTCGGCTTTTGTGCTTATGCCATGTTATAGTGCGAGTTCTACGCACGGCGTTATACATGAGGCCCCTGGTGAGTTGGAAGGGGGGGCTGTCCCTTCTGGCATCAAGCACCCAAGCCACCCTTAGGCATGATCCAATCCAGGGACACTGGCAGGTGGGGAGTTTGACTGGGGTGTTCAAAATGTAGCGAAGGTGTCCTAAAGTGAGCTCAGGGAGGCTAGAAACCTCCCATGGAGTAGAAGGGCAAAATCTCGCTTGATCTTGGCATCACAATCTTTTTAGCTTTTTGGGTTTCAAGCAGCAGGTGTCAGAAAAGTTACAATAGGGATAACTGGCTTGTGGTGGCCAAGCGTTCATAGCGATGTCACTTTTTGATCCTTCCATGTCGACTCTTCTTATCATTGTGAAGCAGAATTTACCAAGTATTACATTGTTCACCCACTAACAGGGGATGTGAGCTATGTTTAGACCATTGTGAGACAGGTTAGTTTGTTGTATGTGCTAGGCTGAGGATTCAGTGGTGTGAAGTTACCATCTGCAGGATTATTACTGAATGCCTCTAAGTCAGAACTCCTCCTAAATGTGATAATACCCTAGCACTGTGGAGCCTCTTCCTCTTTTGCACCATGTTCATAGAGAATCCGGTGCTAAATCTTTTGTAGATGACCTGATTCTGGGGTGGGGTGTCGTATGTAGCAGAGCAACTCCCTAGCTGCAATCTATTGAAAGTCAGCCCTGGAGTCACGCTTTTGTCCCCTTCCACACGTCATCTACATGCCCAGATGATGACCCTGGAACATACACGCAAAAATAATAAACTGGTCAGGGTGGAAGGACAGTTACATGACCAGATGACAATTTGCCTCTTGGCCAGGGTTGTGAAGACCTAGAAGCCAGATTTAAAGGCAGTGGTCTAGCTTAATAGTCAAAATAGCTGAGGGTCAAGTAACTTAAAAGAGGCAGGAGTGGTATGGGGCCCAATGAAGTAGCAGATGTCATATAGCCAGGGAGGGCTATGGGTCATGCTAGATGGGAGGCAGAGGGTTGTGTAGCTGAGGCGAGCAGAGGATCATTTAGTTTGCAACAGGGGCTGGAAAAAATTCTAAGTCCCCTCAGGTGCAAAGGGTCAAGCAGACTCAGAGGCAGAAGGTCATGTAGCATGCCCAGCTGTCCCAGCTACATGACACTCTTCCTGTGAGTTCACATTATCTTCTGCGGGGTCTGCAAAAGTAGGTTTACAGTTGTTCGTATGGAAAAAGACATGCTGTTTATGGTTACTCCAGCGAACTTACAACTGTAAACCTACTGTTGTGCACCCCTGTATATAGATATGGATATAGATACAGTACATACAAACCATGCACCTTTACAGTGGATGGCCTTACATAAGGAGTCAAATCCATGAGTCACAAGGTAGTTTTTAGATCTAAAGCCTTATAAGTCATCTGTCATTTACCGATGCCCTTTTATGGGTTCACGACTTCTTGGTCATTAAGTCAGGACCCGAGAGGTCTGGGCTGAAAGTAGGGCCGTGTCAAGCTCCTCCATGATTCCACAGGTATGTTATCTGGACCAACAGCCTTTCCATTCTTCATCTTATTCACAGCTATCCTACTTCCTTCTTGCTAATCTGTTGCACTTCCTGGTTTAATACTGCCACATCATCCAACCTTCTCTCTCTGCCATTCTCATTATTTAGTAGCCTCTCAAAGTACTCTTTCCATCTGCTCAACACACTCTCCTCACTTGTGAGTATATTTCCATCTTTATCCTTTATCACCCTATCCTGCTGCATGTCTTTCCCAGCTCGGTACCTCTGCATAGCCAATTAGTACAGGTCCTTTTCTCCCTCCTTCATGTCCAACCTCTCATACAGCTCATCATATCTCTTTTCTTTAGCCTTCACCACCTTTCTCTTCACCTTACATCTTATCTCCTTCTACTCCTGTCTACTTTCTGCATAATTTTTACTATCCCACTTCTTCACTAACCTCTTCCTCTGTATATCCTTCTGTACTTCCCCATTCTGCCACCAGGTTTGCTTTTCCTAATTCCTCTGTCCAATATGTCACGCCAAGCACCTTTTTTACTGTCACCCTTACTACTTCTGCTATAGTTACCCAGCTGTCTGGTAACTGCCACCCAGTGCCTGTCTTTCCTTCTCCCTGAACTCAAGCTTGCAGATCTTTCTTTTTCC
Source organism: Polypterus senegalus (assembly GCF_016835505.1). Classification (NCBI taxonomy): domain Eukaryota; kingdom Metazoa; phylum Chordata; class Cladistia; order Polypteriformes; family Polypteridae; genus Polypterus; species Polypterus senegalus. The sequence continues at coordinate 6,093 of NW_024384511.1, forward strand.
AACTTCCACCATTGGATCCTTGGCTCTGCCCTCACTCTCCGACTCTTCTTGATTTCCAATGTCATACTACAGACAACCATTCTTTTTTTTTTAATTTTACTGATTTTATTGTAATCATTCTATATACATTTTTTTTCAATTTTTTCAAAAAATAGGATTGAAAACAAATCAACCCCCACCCCTGAGAAAGAGAGCATGGCCAACAGAGTAAAATTTAAAGCTAGTAAAAATAAGTAAATTGATGAGTTTAATAAACTGATGAAGATAAATGGAGAAGAAAAAGAAATGGGAAGAGAATCTGCTTCCTCAGTGCTTTAAGAGCTTAATCTAAAATGTTATTGATTAGATCCTGCCAGATTTTGAAAAAGTTCTGCACAGATCCTCTAAGTGAGAATTTGATTTTTTCCAATTTCAAATAGTATAAAACGTCAGTTACCCACTGACTTAAAAGAGGAGAGTTAAGATTCTTTCAGTTTAGCAAGATAAGTCTATGTGTCAATAGTGTAGTAAAGGTGATAACAGTTTGTTTGTCCTTCTTAACTTTAAGCCTATCTGAAAGTACACCAAACACAGCTGTTAATGCTTTAGGAGGGATTATGACACCAAGGCTGTCTAAAAGGCACTTAAAAATATTTGTCAAGAATGATGTTAATTTGGTGCAGGCCCAAAACATGTGACCCAGTGAGGCTGGAACTTGATTGCAGCGTTCACAGGTTTGATCTTGCCCTGGAAACATTTTGGACTATTTTAAACGAGACAGATAAGCTCGATATATAATTCTGAGAAATCGGACAGGTTCTGTTTAACAAAGTTTCTATTTTGAAGATAGTGAAAGAAATGTATAGCTTGTATGTTTGCTGCCCAGTAATAAACCTGAAAGTTAGGTAGAGCCATGCCAACTTCTGCCTTAGGTCTTTGTAGGATTGTTCTTTGGATACATGGATGTTTTAAGTTCCAAATAAATGAGGTTATGGTTGAATCTAATTGCTTAAAAAATATTTATTGATGTATACTGGAATGTTTTGAAATAAAAACAGAAGCTTAAGAATGATATTCATCTTAACAATGTTAATTCTTCCAGCTAGAGTGAGATGAAGGGTTGACCATCTATGCAAGTCTTGCTTAATTTTTTCCAGACAGCAAAAGACAGCAAAATTTTGTTGATAAAGAGCTTCATGTTTACTTGTGATATTTACCCCTAGGTATTTAAACTGATCTGCAATAATAAAAGGGAAGGTGTCCAATTTAATATGCTTGAGCATTCACTGGAAAGAGCACACTTTTATTCAAATTAATTCTAAGACCAGAAATCTTGAAATTCTGTAAGTGCTGTTAGGACAGCAGGCACAGTATTCTGTGGGTCTGATACAGTATATACAGTCCATATCATCTGCATTAAATCCAGTTTGATCTTGTGATATTACCAAAGGCAGCACTTTCTTCATCATTCTTGCTAGTACTTTGGTGAGTACCTTAACATCACTGTTCAGAAGTGAAATTGATCTGTATGATGCACATTGTAATGAGTCCTTATTTTGTTTAGGAAAAATGGTGATTAATGCTTGGCGAAAAGTTTGAGGTAGAATTTGACTGTTTCTAGTTTCTGTAAATGTTGCTAATAAAAGTGGAGCTAGCTGAGTGTAGAATTTCTTATAAAATTCGACAGGGTAGCCATCAGGGCCTGCTGCATTTCCACTCTGATGTGACTTTATAGCATCTAGTAATTCTGATAGCGCCAATAGTTTATCCAATTCCTCTGCACTAACAGTATCTATTTGTGGTATCTGTAATGCATCCAGAAATACATTAGATTGTGTGTTGTCTTCTTTAAACTCAGTAGAATATAAGGATTTATATCAGTCTCAAAATGTGTGCATTATATTTTTATGGTCAATGATTTTGTCTCTGTTCATGTTGGTGATTGCTTGGATTGCATTACAAACTTCTTGCTTGTGGATTTGTTGAGCTAAGAGTTTATTAGCTTTCTCTCTGTATTCATAGTAATGATGTCTGGATTTAAAAATGAGTTGTTCGGTTTCTTTAGTTGTTAAGAGGTTGAGCTCTGAATGCAGAACCTGCCTTTTCCTAGGAAGAGCCTCACTTGGACACCTGGCATGTTCTTGATCTATTCTAGTAATTTTCATGGTTAGCTCTGATACCTTCTTGGTTTCTAATTTATTTCCGTGTGAAAGATATGAAATAATCTGTCCTGTCAAGAAGACCTTCAGAGTTTCCCAGAATATTCTTGCAGAGACTTCTGATGATGTATTTGTCTCTAGAAAGAAACTGATTTGTTTTGATATAAATTCTGTACAGTTCTCGTCTGCTAATAGAAGTAGGTTAAGACGCCATTTGTGAAATGAGTATGAGGGGCACAATGATTTTAGCTCCAAGATCAGAGGGGCATGGTGGGAAATAACAATAGTGTTGTACTTGCAAGATTTAATCATTGGCACAAAATTATTATCTATAAAGAAATACTCAATTCTTGAGTAGCAATGATGCACTGGTGAGTAGAAGGAATATGTTCTTGAGTTTGGGTTTAGAAACCTCCAGGGGTCTGATAAGTTGTGGTCAGTTAGCAACTGTGTAATTGTGTTTACAGTGTTAGATGTCATCATCCCTTTGACAGGAGACCTATCTAAGAGTGGCGTTTAGACCTGTTAGGTGAGAGAATACTTTCTCTTTAATTTGTGATTCAGGCCTTTAACATTCCAGATGACAAAGTTAACTGTCCCATCATGGAGACATCGATTCTGAATTTTTGATGTAATTTTGTAGTCTTAACTGGAAGTGAGACAGCTTTAACCTTAATTTCCAATTTTCCCACGAATTATTGCCATGCAGCCTATTGTTACGTTGGTAATTATAATGATTACAAGGATAGATTAAATATAGCTTGTTCTCTTTCTCTCCCCCATCCCTCCATTTTGTCTCCTCACATGTGGCTGAACCCCACTTCACGAAGTCCCAGTCCTCTGACATACCTAGAAACACAGAATTGATTAAAAAATAGAGATATCTATTGCAGGTAAAGTCTAAATACTATAAGCATAAAATATATTCTTCAACATTCTTGAAATATTAAGATAGTAAACCCAGGGAATGGTGTTAAAAGTGGCCCTGGATATGCATAGTAAACCCTAATGCAATAATAACAATAACAATAAACCAAGGGCATGATGTTAAACAGTCTCCATTAGAATAGTTTAAAAAAAAAAACTACTTTAATTTCTTCCACACATACATGTATAATTGTAATTAAAACATAAGCAGAAAGTGGCCGAGAAGAGAAAAGGATGTATAATTATGGTACCAGTATCATTGCAAGCGCACCAGACAGCAGGTAATATCTTTTTGCCATGTCATGACAGGATGCGACTCACGATCATATTTCAAAAAAGTGTCAGGATCAGTTTTCTTAACTCCTTTTCTGCTTCCTCTGTAGTGGTGAAAATGTAATATTTGTCTTGAATATCCACTTTCAGTTTGGCAGGATACAAGAGGTTGTATCTGATATCGGCTTTCCGTAACCGCTGCTTAATGTTGTAAAAAGTGGCACGTTTAACAGCTGTTGAGGGTGAGAAATCAGGGAAAATATGAATGTGGTTATTTTCAAATATAATCTCTTGTTTCTGTCTGAGAAGTGACATTACATTAAGCTTGAATTGTAATCTCTTAAGCGAACAATTAGAGTTCTAGGTTTAGAGGTATTTGATCCACATATATGATAAGCTACTGCCATGTCTGTATCTGATTTAAAGTCCTCTTTAATTATTTTTGAGAATAGTTCAGCTACAAATGTCACTGGGTTTGGACTTTCATGATTCTCAGGTAGACCTTTGATTCTAATATTATTCATTCTGCATCCATCTCCCAGAGCAGCAAGTCTGTCTCAGAGTTTTTTGCATTCAGAATTCTTGGCTGTAGCTTTTCCATCAGCGGCTAAATGCCAAATGTTTAGCTGTTTCAATTAGAGTCGTGAATGTCTGCTTAACGTCTTCCAGCTGAACAGCAAGTGCTCTCAGTTTGGACGCATTTTCCTGATTGTGTTCCTCAATTTTTCCCAGCAAACCTTTACAGGCTGCATCAAAGCGATCATATACACATTTTTCAAAGTCTTTATTATCCTGCCACAGCTCCTGCATCTCCAGCCACAGCTTCTCGTTTGTCTTCTCGCTTTCTTTATATTTTTCTGAATGTCTTTCTTGAACTCATTTATGGCCATGCCCATTGTTGCAATCATTACCTTCAGTTCAGACAGATCAATTCGGCTTTCGTGCTTCACGGGTGAAGTGGAAATCCCTGTTACAGCCGATGCATCTGGCTCGCCAGGAGTAGATGAAAGCGTGGTCTGCAAGGCCATTTCCAGTTTCAAGTGATCTTCTGGAATCAGCGAGCTATCGTGACCTGCATCATTTGCAAATTCCCTGCCATTTTCGCTCTTGACAGGAGACAATGCAGCGAAGCAAGGTCCTGGGTAGTTTGTGCTTTCGCCTGTCTGTTCCAGGTCAGTCTCTGAAAGGCCATACCTTGCACTTGGACTTAATGCCTGTCTAGACTTGGATGTAGCTTTAGATTTCTTTTCCATTTCTTTCTGACCCCCTTTCTTGTTGCTCATGTTTATATACTGTAGTAGAAACTCCTCAAGTTGGGCAAATACAGGATACCTCAGAATAATAAGAAATAAAAGAAAAAATAAAGCCACTGCTAACGGAGCTCCACTTCAGACGTCCATCTCCCGTAATGGACGTGACCAACTGCCTACAGACCACCTTTCTATGGTGCCTAACTATACTTTCTCCTGCCACCACTTTGCCATCTACAATCTCCTTTAGACTGACCCTCCTGCATAGGATATAATCTACCTGTGTGCAATTTACTCCACTCCTGTACACCACTCTATGTTCTTCGCCCTTCTACTAAATATGTATTCACCACAGTCATGCCCATCCGATTCGCAAAATCCTTTACCATCTGATCTTCTGTATTCCTTTCCTTGACACCATACAGTATCTATCTATCATCTCCTCATCTCCTCTTTTCCTTTCACCAACATGTTCATTGAAATTTTCCTAATGTCTGCTGCTCTAATGAAAACGAACTGAGGGGGAGGCTGGATTTTTGTCTTTCTTGAACAGAAGGGGTGAGGCCATAAGCAGAGCAGGTGGTTCATTCGAGTGATGTTCCTCCATTCTTGAGATGAGAGAAACAGATACAGAGTTAACAACTGTTTCATCCCTTCCACTGTTACTTCGATATACCCAAAAAATAGCTACCACATGTGACAACATAAATACATATACATGCATTACCTTTTTTATTTCTTTAATTTGTATGTACATGTGCATAAATCTGGAAAATATTAACTTGTTGTTAAAGTTCATCATTATAATATTATAATGCTAGTATTCCTATTATCATTACTATTACTTATGTTTTTTCCCACCATTGCCACCTTTGTTACTCCATTATCATCTACTTTACTTAATATGTCGAATTATAAGATTACTATGTAAAAAGCGATCTAAAACTGAGACTGTAATGTTCAAAACTATTAAAATACCTACATTTACTTGCTTACTTGTATTATCAGTGATGCTATAAGAATTTTTCACAGAGGAAATTTTTTTCCTTCAGATAGGTTTTAAGCGTTGAATAGAATAAAGGATGCTGAGCTGCTAGCCAATGCCCTGTCTATATGCATTATAACAGCTTGATGGCAGACCCCTGTGACCCTGTAGTTAGGATATAGTGGGTTGGATAATGGATGGATGGATGGATCTATGGATGGTGGGGATGCTTGTATTTCTGGATGTTACCTCTTTTTTATATTACACTTCCTTTTCCTTTGATTCTTTACTGGCCACTTAAGTTAACAGGAAAAAATGTTTTTGAATTTGGTTATTTTCTCCCCAATATATCTGTGTGTTATTTACTTCTGTCTACTAGGGGCAGAGTTCTACATGTTAATTTTAATCCAACACTTTTTACTTATGAAAAGGAGAATGTCGTTTGTGAATATAACACCTACAACAGAAATAAAGTACCTACTACGCACTAAATTTTGCTAGTTATAATGTTACGTATAAATACCATAAATTTATAAGAAAAATGTGTTTCTAATTTAATTTCTATACAAGCAGGGATTGCCTTTTACAGAAGAGGCATATTCATGAAAAGAAACCTGAACACTAGAGAAGATGGAATGGACAGTTGTTCTAATCTAAAAACAACTACAACATTTGAAAAAACACATAATACAAATCGATACACTCTAAATCAAGCTAACATTGAATTTTATTTAACTTCTTTTCCTTGACTTAATCTAAGTTACTGCAAAAGTAAAAAGAAAGTAAAAGTAAAGGACAGGAGACTTCAACTGGGTCTGTTACAGCACATTCATCCACATCTGTGTCTACATTCTCTAAAACTACTGTAATAATTTCAAGTACCTTTAAAAATGCATAAAATATTAGGTTTATGGGGTTTCTAGGCAAGGACTGCAGATAATGTGGCACTATAAAATGTAACGTATGATTACTTTTTGACTTAAATGGTTTTGTGTATTCTATTTTTTCTTGTATTATGTTTTGTTTTACAAGTTGTCCATGGCACTATAAATTGCAAAGAACAGTACTTAATTTGCATATTTGCCACTTTTTCAATTAAGTCGTAATGTCTGTTAACGTCTTCCTTTTGAACAGCAAGTTTCCTTTTTTGGGAATTTTTCCCTGTTGCCTCAATTTTTCCCAGCAAATTTTTACAGGCTGCATCAAGCGATCATATACATTTTCAAAGTCTTTATTATCCTCCCAAGCCCTGCACTCACCCAAAGTTTCGTTTGTCTCTCGTTTTTTTATATTTTTCTGTCTTTCGAACTATTTATGGCCACCAGTTGAACACCTTCAGTTCAAAAATCAATTCCTGTTTTTCCGGGTGAAGGGGAAAACCCCCTTTTAACCGGCATCCCGCCAGGAGTAGATGGCGGGTCTGAAAATTTCCAGTTTCGGATTTCGGGAACAAAAACCCGGCCCTAAATTTTTGCACATTCCCCCTTTTTGCCTTGACGGGCAATGCGAAGCGGGGTACGGGGTAGTTTTTTTTTTCCCTGTCTTTTCCCAGGTCACTTGAAAGGCCAACTTTGCCGGACCCCCGTTAGATTTGGGATGTAGTTTTTAGATTTTTTTTCCATTTTTTTTCCCCCCCCTTTCTTGTTGTCTTTTTTTAATACTGTAGAAACCCCTGGGGGGCAAAACAGGATACCTCAGAATAATAAGAAAAAAAAAGAAAAAAAAAAGCCACTGCAAGGGACCCCCCTTTCGACGCCCATCTCCGTAAGGGATGGACCAACTGCCACAGACCACCTTTTTTGGGGGCCAACTACTTTCTCCTGCCACCATTTTCCCCCAAAATCTTTTAGACTGACCCTCCTGCATAGGTATAATCTACCTGTGTGAAATTTTACCCCCCTCTGTCCCACTCTATGTTTTTCCCCCTTCACTAAATATGTATTCACCACATTGCCCACCCCATTGAAACCACCATCGATTTCTGTTTTCCCCTTTCCTTGACCCCAAACGTATCTATCTATCATCTCCCCCCCTTTTTCCTTTCCCCTTTTCTTTGAAATTTTCCAATTCTGCTGTCTAAGGGCGAACTGGGGGGGGCTGGTTTTTGTCTTTCTTGACCAGAAGGGGGGAGGCCATAACAACGGTGGTTCATTCAGTGATGTTCCTCCATTCTTAGATGGGGAAAAATACAGAGTTAACAATTTTCCCTCCCTTTCCCCTGTTACTTAAACCCAAAAAAGCTACCAATTTACAAATAAAAACATATACATCACCTTTTTTTCTTTAATTTGTATGTACATGTATAAATCTGGAAATATTAACTTTTTTTAAAGTTCACTTTTAATATTTAAGGATTCCCCTTATCATTACTATTACTTATGTTTTTTTCCCCCATTGCCACCTTTTTTACTCCATTATCATCTACTTTTTTTAATATGTCAATTATAAGATTACATGTAAAAGCGATCTAAAACTGAGACTGTAATGTTCAAAACTATTAAAATACCTACATTTACTTGCTTTACTTGTATTATCAGTGATGATATAAGAATTTTCACAGAGGAAATTTTTTCCTTGATAGGTTTTAAGCGTTGAATAGAATAAGGATGCTGAGCTGCTAGCCAATGCCCTGTCTATATGCATTATAACAGCTTGATGGCAGACCCTGTGACCCTGTAGTTAGGATATAGTGGGTTGGATAATGGATGGATGGATGGATCTATGGATGGGGGGGATGCTTGTATTTCTGGATGTTACCTCTTTTATATTACACTTCCTTTTCCTTTGATTCTTTACTCCACTTAAGTTAACAGGAAAAATGTTTTTGAATTTGGTTATTTTCTCCCAATATATCTGTGTGTTATTTACTTCTGTCTACTAGGGGCAGAGTTCTACATGTTAATTTTAATCCAACACTTTTTACTTATGAAAGGAGAATGTCGTTGTGAATATAACACCTACAACAGAAATAAAGTACACTTACCTACCATCTAAATTTTGCTAGTTATAATGTTACGTATAAATACCATAAATTTATAAGAAAAATGTGTTTCTAATTTAATTTCTATACAAGCAGGGATTGCCTTTTACAGAAGAGGCATATTCATGAAAAGAAACCTGAACACTAGAGAAGATGGAATGGACAGTTGTTCTAATCTAAAAACAACTACAACATTTGAAAAAACACATAATACAAATCGATACACTCTAAATCAAGCTAACATTGAATTTTATTTAACTTCTTTTCCTTGACTTAATCTAAGTTACTGCAAAAGTAAAAAGAAAGTAAAAGTAAAGGACAGGAGACTTCAACTGGGTCTGTTACAGCATATTATCACACATCTGTGTCTACATTCTCTAAAACTACTGTAATAATTTCAAGTACCTTTAAAAATGCTAAAATATTAGGTTTATGGGTTTCTAGGCAGGACTGCAGATAATGTGGCACTATAAAATGTAACGTATGATTACTTTTTGACTTAAATGGTTTTGTGTATTCTATTTTTTCTTGTATTATGTTTTGTTTTACAAGTTGTCCATGGCACTATAAATTGCAAAGAACAGTACTTAATTTGCATATTTGCCACTGCATCCTTTTGTTAACACATATTTATTGCCATTCTTTTGTCTGTCACAAATTTGTTGGTGTGCCTGTAAGAGCCATTTGCTAGTTACTTAAGTTATGTAAATGTTTGCCTAAATATTAGTTCATAGTCTATGGGAGTTACCTACAACCCCCATAAGTTGAATAGAATTGGTATACAGTGATCCCTCGCTATATCACGCTTCGACTTTCACGGCTTCACTCTATTGCGATTTTTTTCTCATACACGCTACATCATTACTAGCATCCTTTCTGAGAACTTTTATCTAAGCCCTACGATGGCTCCCTAATGTGCTGCTTTTTAAGCCTTCTGACAATAAAACTAGCGCCGGAGGAAGATGCTTACTATCAGAGAAGGTGAAACTCTTGGATATGATTAAGATGGCATCTCTACAAAACCCTCCCGCATATCAAAAGACAGTGCCAGCAACTGCCTATCAAGATGTTCTTCAGCCGCGCACCTAGACACCCACTGCTTAGTACTTCTTCACTGAAGACAACAACGCACCTGCTGAAGATACTGCACCACCTCTGAGGTCGTACCTTCATAGGTTAGTGGTTGTGTGCAATTAAATGTACAGTACAATAATCTACTATAAAAAGCGTTCAGGATTGTCCTTCCGTCCAGAGTGCAGATTTTGGGGAAAAGCGGGGGGGGAGTCCGTTTTAAAACCCCCCACTTGGGGGCTAAGGGGGGCGGGTGGTTGCCGTTTTAAACAGCTTGTGGAAAAATTTGTTCAAAAAATTTTTTGGTTAAACCCCCCAATTAAATTTTTGGGGGGTGGTGGGGTTTTTTCCTTTTTTTTTTAAGTCCTTTTAAACTGGGCTCTTGCGGGGGATTCATAATTTAAATTTTGGACGGAAAATTTATTAAAAAAAAATGGTTCAGATTTTAAGGGGCACTTTATTCCCTATTTCCCCCCCTTACATTATGTAAAGGGGAAAAAATTGGGAAAAAGTGGAAAAAACAAGGGGCCCCCCTTCCCTACCCTTTTTTTTAAAAAGGGAAAATGCCAAAACTAAAAAAATTTGTTTTTTCCTGTTTAAAATTTTTAAAGGGGGTGTTTTTTCATCCATACTTTTTTATTGAAACCCAGCCCTGGTGACAATTCGGGGACATTTTTGGTTTTTAGCACATTGAGGGGAAAAAAAATTTGGGTTTTGGGGGGGGGTTTTTTTGACCCCCATTTTCACCTTCTGCCTTGTACACAACAAAAAATTGGGTAAAGGGGTTAAAACAATTTCCCCCTTTTGATATTTGAAGTCAATAGTTTTTTTTCCCATTTTGAAAAATAATTAAAATGTTAAGGTCTTGTTTTTTTCGGGGGGTCCCTTAATTTCAAAGTTGAACCCCGGAAAAGGTTTTTTTAAAAAATTTAAGGGGAAAAAATTATTTAAAAATTTTCCGGGGACTGGAAGGATTAACCAAAAAAAAAGAGTTACTTTTCCCCTTTTTTCCCTTTCTGCCCCTCAAAAAGTTAGAGTTTCCGGGTTTTTCCCCCGTTTTTTTTTGGTTTTCCCCTAAGTCCAAAAGGGAAAGGGGCAAAGCTTTTAAAAGCATCGGAAAAGGTCACAAGGGTTTTCTTAATGAAAAAGGGGTCCTTAATGAGGGAATGGGAATTGTTTCAAAACTGTTTGGGATTTTTCCCCCGGGTTTTTTGTAAAATAATTTTAAAGTGTTGGTGGGGGAAAAAAGCCCTTTGCAACTGGGAAAAAAATTTTTTTTTTCCTTTTTTTATTTTACCCCCTTTTTCCCTATTCCCCCTTTTTGGTTTTAAATAAACCCTATTTTTATTTTTAATTTTCCCATTCCATGGGGATCGGTTTAGTACAAACTTTTAAAGGTTATTAAAAAATTTTTTTTTCCCTCCTAAGAGGGGGAAAAGATTTTTGCGTTTTACTGATTTTGATTGGGGTTCAAACATTTACTTTTTCCTTAGTCTTTTTATAAAAAAAAAAATTTTTTTTTTTTAAATGATGTGGCTTATTTTTTTAAAACACAAAAACCATGAAAGGGGTTAAAAATTTTTAAAATTAAAAATAATTTTTTGGGGTAAAGCCCCAGGGGGGACCCCCTCCCGGTTAACACCCATTAAAATTTAGGGGAATAATTTTTACCCCGGGGGGGTTTTTAAAATTTTCCCTGGTTTTTTCCCCCAGGGTTGCCTATCCCCTTGGGGAAAAAGGGCCAGGGGGCAGTCAATTTTCCCCCGGGCCCCAATTTTTTTGGGGGGACCTCCCCCCTCACCGAAAAGGGGGGGGGGAAAATTTGGGAAGGGGGGAAAAGAAAGGGTTTTGGGTTTTTTTTTTTGGTTTTTTTTACTTTTTCCGTGGAAAGGAAGTAGCCCCCGGGTGGAAAAAAAAAAATTTTTTTTTTTTTTTTCCCCACCCCCCCCAAGGGAAATCCATCCTTTTCATCCAAATAATCGGCTTAGTGGGAAAACTTTTTGCCCCCTTTGGGGGGATAGATAGCAGGGTTTTTCCTTTTTTTTTTGGGGAACTTTAAAAGAAAAAAAAATTTATTAAAAAAAAACCCCAAAATTTTTTTGGGGGTTTGTTTTTTTAAAAAATTTTAAAAATTTTTTTTTTTTTTACTTTAAAATTGAATTTTTGGGGAAAATTTTTAAAAGGAATAAAATTTTTAATTTTTTTTTAATTTTTTCCTTTTTTTTTATGTCTGAAAACTAAGGGAAATAAAAAATTTATTTTTAAAATAAACAAATTTTTTCCCCGGTTTGTTTTTTGAAAACCCCAACCCAAAAAAGAGAAAACCCAATAAACCCCCTTTTTAAAGTTTCCTTTCCCTTTACTTTTTGGGGGGAAAATGGGTTTTAAGGCCTCCCCAAAAATTTTTAAAAAGAGAACGGAAAAAAAAGGGGATGAATTTAAATTTTTAAAATTTTTTTCCAAAGGGGATTAATTATTGTAAGGGAAGTTTCCTTCTGGAGAGGGTTTTATCCCCCCCATTTTTTAAGGGGGTGGAAAGGGCCCAAAAAAACCCCTCCCCCAACCAAAGGGGGCTCGGGGTGGTTTTGGGGGTTTGGGGGGAAAAGCACCCAAAAAGGGCTACCCCCCCCCATTTTAATTTTTTTCCCCTCAAAGTTGTACCCCCAGCAATAACCCCTTTTAAAACCTGACCCCCGGGGGACCCCCCCCCGGGCCCCCCGGTTTTCCCCCTTTTTAAAAAAAAGGAATCATTTGGGGGGCCCCAAAGGGAACCCCGGCCCCCAAAAAGGGCCCCCCCGCAAAGGCCCCATTTGGGGAACCCAAATACCCCCCCCCTTCCCGGGTGGGGTTTTTTCAAAGGGGGGTTTCCCCAAGTTAAGCCTGGATAAACCGGTTTTAAAAATTTTAAAAATCATGGAAAAAAAGGGGGGGGGGGGCGAGGAAAAAGGGCACGGACGTGGGGGACATTGGGGAAGTCCCCAAACGGGGTTTGGGAGACAAACCCAAAAAGGGTAAAAAAGTGTGTGTTGGGGAAAATTTTTTGGTTGTGTTGGGCCAGGCAGGGAAATTGGACCCTTTTGAAAAGGGGCCCCCCCCCCCTTCCGTTTTGGGAAAAATTTTACATTCAAATAAATTTTGATTTTAACCCCCCCCTTTCCCATTGCTGGGAATTTCCTTGTTTTGACTTTTCGTTTATTTAAAGTTTTTTTGGTTCTTTAAAACTTTTAAAGATTAAAAAAGGAAAGAGTTCAAAAGAAAAAAAAAACCCCAGTGGTAAAGGGGGGGAAAAAACCAAGTTTTTTACGGGGTTTTTTGGGGTTTTTTTATTTGGGGGAATTTCCGGTTTTTTAATAAAAAAAAATTTAAAAATTTTGCCCTAGGGTCGCAAAATCCCCAATTTTACCAATTGGGGTTGGGGGGCCCCCGGCCCCCAAAAATTTGCTTTACAAAATGTGGATTGGGGTGTTTCCCCTTTTTAAAATAATTTTTCCCTGCCGGGGACCAAAGAAAGGAAAAAAGAATTTGGGGATTTTTAAATGCCCCATCCGGGAATTTTCCAATTTTGGGCCAAACTTAAAAAATTAATCCCCCCCTTTTAAAATTTTGACGCACCCCTTTTTTTTTTGGGTGGGCACGGGATGTGTTAATCAAAAAAAAGTTAAATTTGACAATTTTTTAGGGAACAAAATTTTTTGGGTTTTTGAAAGGAGCTTGGGGAAAAACTCTTTTTTTTAATTTTCAGTTTTCCCCCCAAGAGGAAGGGGGGGAAGGGAAAATTTTTTTTCCACCCCCCCAAGGGGGGGGTTTTGGGTTTCCCCTGGGTTTAATAAATGTTTGGGGGAAGGGGGGCCCCATTAGAGAAACAAAAATTTCCCTTTTTCCCGGGGGCCCCGGATTTTGTTTTTTTTGTTGACCCAACCCCCCCAAGGCGTTACCAACCTGCATTTAAAGGGGAGAACCCCCTTTTTCTGAAAAATTTTTAAAAAGATGAAAGTTGGGAAGTAATGGAATTCAAACACATTGTTAAAAGCTTTGTTTTTTGGCCTGGGTAATTCTGAGCCTTTGTTTTGAATGAAGCTTTGGGGGATGTAATTCCCCCACACCTTTTAACCCAAAACCAAAACCAAAAAAAGGAATTTTTTAAAAGGAAAAAACTAAGGATTTTCGGGTGGAGGGGGAGGAAAACCCTTCCCCCTTAGGGGTTTGAAATTTGGGAAAATTTTGTTTTTGGGGCCCTTCCCCTTTTTTGGGTAAAAAGGTTTTTAGGCCCTTTTGTAATGTTTTAATCTTTTAAAAACCAAAGGGGTTGGATTGGGAAAAATTTAAAAGGTGGAAGAAATTTTTTGGGCTTTTTTTTTTTGGTTTAAAGGGAAACCTCCCGGGGGGTTTTTTAAAATCAAAAAGTTTCTAAAAAGAAATTTATAAACCCCCGGGAAAGGGGGTATACAAGGGGGTTTTTTCACTTTTTAAAACCCCAAACCCCCTTTTAAAAAGTTTAAACTTAATTACCCGAGGGAAAAAGGAATCCCCCTTTTTTATTTGGATAAAAATTTTTATATGGCTTTAACCTTTTTTTGGAAAAGTTTTAAAACCCTTTTTATTTGAAGGGAATGGAAAAATTTGTGTGAATTTTTAAAATATTTCCTCCGTTATTTTTTTTTTGGGTTTTAAAAAAGGGGGTTTTTTGTGCCCAAAGGGAAAAAAAATTTTCCCGGGGGCCGGGCCCCTTTTTAACCTTTGGCCCCCAGTCTTTTTTTAAGTAAACTTTCTTGACTTAAAGTTTTTTTTGAATAGGGATACTGTTTTAGGCCCCCCCAAAAGGTTTCCAAAAACCCCCCAAAAACCCCCCCAAAGGGGTTTTGTTAGAAAATCCAGGGGGTTAAAATAAATTTTTTAAAAATTTTTTTTATAAAGATTGGAAGGGGGTTGAAAACCCAAAAAAAAATTTTATAAAACCCGGGGATGTTTTGAAAAATAAAACCCCCGGGGAATTATTTTAAAAAAAAATTTTAAAAGGTTTTTTTTTTTTCAAAAAGGTTTTTGAATGAAATTTATTTTAAAACTGAAACTAATGAGTGGAAAATTTTTCCTTTTAAAAATTTTTTTGGGGCCCGGGGGGAGTATTAAAGAAATTAGAAAAAAATTTTAAAAAAGGGGCCAAAAAAAATTATTTTTCTTTTTTTTATCAATTTTAAATCCTAAAAAACTTTAATTTTTTTTTCCCCCCATTCAATTACATTTGAAAAATTTTCTCCCAAAAATTTTAGAAAAAAAATTCCAAATTTTAGGGGGTTAAACCTTTTAAAAAAAAAAAAAGGGGGGGTTTTTTTCCCCAAAAGGAAAAAAAATAAAAAAAAAAATTGTTAAAAAAAATGTCGAAACAAAAATTCCATAACCTTTTAAAACTTTTTTAAAATAGAACCCCTTTTTTTTTTAAGAAACTTCAAACTGAACATGGTAATTGTTTTTGGGCCATTTAAACTTATGGAAATAAATTTTTAAATTTATTTCCACCCGGGGGTATAAACCCCCCGGGGTTAAGATGGGTTTTTTGGGTCCCCCCCTTTTTTCCCCCTTCCCCCCCCCTTTCCTCCCCAAAAAAAAAAAAAGGGGGGGATTAAATTCTAAATGGGGGGGGTTTTGGGCTCGGGGTTCCCCCCGGGGTTTGGCCTTTTCCCCTTGGCTAAAAAAAAGGATTTTATTATTTAAAAATTTATATAATTTTTTTCCCCCCAAATTTTATATACCCCCTAATTTTTTAAATTTAAGTCAAAAAATTAAATTTATAAACAATTTTTTGGGACCTTCCAAAAAAAAAAGAAAATTTTAAAAAAAAGGTTTTAAAAACATTTTTTTTTTTAAAATTAATTGGGAAAAAAAAAAAAAACCCAATTGAGAAACCCCCAAACCAACCCTAACAAAAATTTTTGGTAATTTGGAAAAAAGAAAAATTAAAAGGGGCTTTTTTATAAAAAACCCAAAAATTGTATTTAAAAAGGGAAAAAAATTTTCCTAAAAGCAATTAAGAAAATCTGGGAAAACATAAACCACAAAAAAATTGAAAAAAAGGAAAATTTAAAGGGGGGCAAAATTCAGGGATAAATTTAAAACCTATTTTCCAAAGAGAACCCCAAGTAAAAAAAAAAACAAAAAAGCAGGAGATGTGGGAAAAAAAAATTTGATTAATTTGCCCCCAAAATAAAAGAAAGAATTTGAAAATCGGGAAGGGGGGAAAAAAAAAGGTGGGTTAGGAATAAAATTTTAAAAAAAAATTTCCCAAACCCAGACTTTAAAAAAAAAAAAAAGAAAAAATTAAAATTTTAATTACTGGAAAGAATGAAGGCAAAGGGGAAAAAAATTAAATAAATCAAAAATCAAAATAACCAAGAAGCCCCAAAATGTTTTCCCCCCCTTTATTAAGAAAAAGGAAAACTAAAAACCCTTGTAAAAAACGGGAAGAAACGGGGGAAAAAGGGGGAAAAAAAAAAACCCCTTTATGGGTTTGGGGTAAAAAAAAAGGGGCCCCAATCTTCAAAACAAAACTCCCCCAAAAGAAAAAAAAAAATTTCAAAAACTTTTGGGAACAAAAAAAATTTGGGGAATTTTTTAAGGGCCCCACCCAAAGTGTTCCCTATTTGGATTTAATAAACAACCCTCCAATCCATGAAAAAACCCCCCCCAATTCCCCCCCCAAGGGGTTTCCTAAGGGGGAAAAAGGGCGGGGGGTTTGGGACCAAGTGCCCTTTTTTTTAAAAGAGGAAAAACAAATTAAAATTGGAACTTATCAGATTAAAGGTTCTTTTTTTAGGAATGAAAAAAGGGGAAAACGGGACATTTCGGGGGCTGGGAAATCCAATTGAAGCGAGAGCCCCGGGGTTTTAAAATTGGACCGAAATTTAAGTAGCTCAGAACTTAATTTTGGGCCCTAAATAAAAAGTTGTTTTTCCCTTTAATTTATTAATTAAAAAAAAACCCCAATTTAAAAAAAAATTTAAAAGTTAAAGCAAAAAAAGGGGGCCTTTTGGGGGCCCCAATAAAAAGGTTTGGGGCGTAATTCTTTTTAAAAATTTACAACCACCCAAATAAACTGCTAAAAAAAAGGGGAAAAATTTCCATTTTCAAATAATGTTAAATTCAATTTCAGGGAGGACCCCAAATCCCCTTACCCTTTTCCCCCCCAAAGTTTCCCGGGTTTTGCAAATGGCAAACCCCAAAAATTCTTTTGGGGTTACCCTTTTTTTCTAAGGCTTTTTAAAATACTTTTAAAACCAACCTAAATTTTTTAGTTTAATGCACAGTAATTAATGTAAAAAAAAGGGTCCGGGGAATTTTTTATTTTCCCCCAAAATAAGCTTTATTTTAAACTCCCCCCTTTTTTTTAGTGTCCCCTAGATTCCCACATATTTTTTCCAATATTTTACAACCAAACTCATTTTACTTTTTTTCCAGCGGCCCGGAAAGGAGTTTGGGGAAAGCCAAAACATTTTTTCCAACCAAACTTTAAAAGTTTTTCCTGTACATTTTGTTTTAAAAAGTTTTATAAAAATTTTTAAACCCACTAAAAAAATGCCCCCGAAACTTTTTTACTTTGTAAATTACCCCCCCAAAATTTTTTCCCCCCAAAGAAAAAACCCCCCCGGCCCTTTTAAACGTTTTATATGAATTTATTTTTTTTAAATAAATGCACAAAATTTTTATTTATTAAAAATAAAACTTTAATTCTTTTAAATAATATATTTTTTAGAGGGAAACAAAAAATTAAAAATTATACAAAATTTAAATTTTTAAAAATTTTTAAAAGGGTTTTTTTCAGAGGTTTAATTATTAAAAGCTGGTTTTGGGGGGGTTCCCCCGATGAAAATAGGAATGATTTTCTTTTGGCTAAACCCCAAAGAGCGAAAAATAATTTACCCAAAAAAAATCAGGCCCCAAAAAACCCTTTTAAAAACGGGTTTTAAAAATTCATGAAAGATTACTTAATACCCCAAAAGTTTAAATTTTTTAAATCATGAATTAATATTTTTTTTTTTGAAGAGGGGTTTAAGAAAGATGTTCGGGAAAAAGAAAGCAAAACAAAAATTTTAAATCTAATTTAAATGTTATTTGAGAATTAAATTAAACGATTTAAAAAGAATTTAAAGATGATTTTAATGCAAAAAAAACAAAAAAAGGGAAATTTGGAATTGAAGTTGACATTTGTTTCCCCCTTTCCTTTTTATCTCTGTACCCTAATAACCACATGACACTGGGAAGGGGCAAAAATTTTCCAGCTTAATTTTATATGTGATTTCTTTTTTTTTCCCCCTGAAATTTTGGGAATTTTTCAATTTTCTAAAACCCCATGTCACACCCTTTTTTTTAATTTAAAAAATTTTAAAAAAATTTTTTTTTTTTTATTTTTTTTAAATTTTTAAAATATTTCCCTTTTTTTCCTTTTTTTTAAAAGGTGAGTTTTTAGGGTGTTTTTTGATTTGTATTCAAAGAGGTGTAATTCTGGGAGGAGGGGGGGCATTACATAAAGATGCCCAGCTTTTTCCCGGGGGAATTTTTGGGAAAAAAGTGGAAGTATGCAAGATTTTATCGGTTTTTTTCTTTTAAAATTTTTTTTGTGCTTAGCCTGTTATAAACCCAAAAAAAAAAAAAACCAAGAAACAACTTAAATTTTTATTTTAAAAAAACCTTAAAATATCCAATAAATATTGTTTTTTTTAACCCATTTTAAAAATATTGGTTTTTTTTAATTTTTGGAAACCCCCCTTTTAAAAGGGTTTTAAATTGGCCCCCTTTTAAAACCCTTTAGACCCCTATTGCAGTGTACCATACAATTTTTATTAAAATTCATTTTTTATAACATAATTTGTAACAAACCTTTTTATGACACCCAAAGGGGGAAAAAAATTTTTTCATCCAAGGGATTAAGGGTTCTGAGCGACGTTTGTTTTTTTTTGGGGGCCCCAATTTTTTCCCCTTCCCCCCTTCCCCCACCCTTAATCCCCCCCCCAAAACCCCCCGTCTCCCCCACTCTTTAAAACCCCAACACTTTAAAAGGGGCCAGCCCCGGGGAACCGGGGTTTTTTCCCGCCCAAGGGTAGGCCCCTGGCCGAAAAGGGGTAGGGCCCCCAAAAAGGGGGGGGTTTAAAAAAAAAAGGGGGGGGGAAAAGGGAGGGGGGGGCCCCCTTTAGGGGGTCATGTGGCAACAGGGTTTTGGGGGCAGAGGGCTTAAAGAGGAGGAAAATAAATTTTCCCTTTTTCTCATCTACATGCCCCTTTCCCCCTTTTTTTCCCCCTTGCAGGGTGGGGAAAAGTGGGGTTTTTTTCTTGGGAAAAAAACAGGTTAAAATTATTCCAAAAACTACAACTGTAAAACTACTTTTTAAAACCTGAATATGTATTTGGGATGGAAAATTTTTTTAAAAAAAAAAAACAAAGTACAGTTCCATTACTGTGTAATTAAAAAAAATATAAACATTTGCCCTCTTTGCCTGTTCAAAAACCTACACAACAAAAAAACCCAGCTTACTGTACTTTCATATATATAATGAGACAACAGAAAATTTTTTTGGGGAAAAAGGGGTTTAAATTTTTTTTTTAAAAAAAACCCTTTAACCTTCCTCACAAAGAGAATTACTTTTTTTTTAAGTTTAGCAAATTTAAGACTTGACTCACAAATGATTTTGGGGAGGTTTAGATTTTTTTACAAACAAAATGACTTCTTATGTAAAAATTTTTTGTAGGATATCAAATACATTTTTGCAATAATCCCCTTTTTTGATTTATCCCAAATTTCTGCTTTACAAAATTTCAATACTTTAAAGTGCAAGAATCTGAAAAAATATGCAGTATTAGGATGCTTTCTTTGGTCATCCCTATTATTTCATAATAATTAATCTGTTTTGTATACTTTCCCCACTTGCAATTTTTCTGTGGAAGAGGTTTCTTGGGGAATATTCTTTTGCTATAAGTTTTATCTGCTTCTCAAAATTTTAAAAAATTTTTCCCTCTTCTCCAAAAAATTGTTACCATAAAAAGCATATTTCAATCTTCATATGTACACAGCACTTAGAAAAAAAGTCCCATAATATATCTCCTAATCTCTGGGGGCCATGTTGGCATTTAAAACTACACAGACATCATATTTATGTAAAAAATGAATATAAAGATCTGCCTAAACTAAAAAACCCCTCAACAGGGTACATTGGGTGACCAATTTTCATTGTCAATTTTAGAAAGATTTTTTGTAAAACCAGATAAAGCATCTCTTCTTGGATCTGACTAAAAAAAATGGGGACCTTTAAAGTAAAAAAAATAAATATTTTAATTTAAATTAAATTTTTACAAAAATTAAAAAAATTTATATATATGGCTTTTAAAAGATTAAACTGCAATTATATAAACCAAATAAATTAAAATAAAATATTATTTAACAAAAATTTTTATGACCATTAAATAAACTTTTAAATTAAAAAATGTTTTAAAAAAAATTTAAAAGCGATATTTTTAAAACAGAATAAAGGAAGGGATAAAAATTCATTTTTATTTTAGGCAAAAAAATTTAATAATACAAATAAATTTTAAAAATAAATGTTGTAGTTATAGAATTTTTTTGTATTTAACTCCTTTTGAAAAAATTGTGATAAAGTAAATTAAAAGAAGGATTTTCAGGTTTAAAATTTTTCAAAATTTTATTAAATTTTTTTATATTTTATTTTACAAAATTTTTAAAATTTATACTGTAATACTATGCCCAAAAAGGAACCGCTTTAATTGATATACACGTCAATGAAATTTGGTACCGTCTGGGCTAAGAAAGGGGTTGTTAACAATTTTCAGGGGAAAAGAAAAACAAAGGCACTGAGGGGCTCAAAAATGACCCCCAAAAAAAGGAACTTTTAACTTGGGGGCCAATGGGAAAAATTTTTTATCCTATCTTTTAGACATTTTCCATAGTTTTGTTTACACTTCGTGTCACAGATAGAGAGGCAACCTGCCATGAGGCTGACAGAAGCCAAAATTTCCGGAGGCACACAAACACCAGCAAAAATTTGTTGTGTTAGAGTTTAAGGGGATAGAGGATTAGGAAAAGGCATTACCGGGGGCCAGTACCTGCCATGGGAAAATGGGGGATGGCACCGCCGGCCCCAAAAATCCCCATTAAGATGGAAGTTCCCCGAAATGAAAAGATAATGAGGCCCCCAAAAACCAAAGGAATCAAGCATTTTCCATAGAAACAGAAGCAGGTACAATTTTGTTTTCTCAATGAACAGGTTACCCCCGGACATTTTTAAAGGAAATTGGAGGCTTTGGGGAAATTTTGCCCTGCAAAATATTCAAAATGGTTTGGGGGGTCATATTCAAGGATTTCAAATGGAGAACTCTTTTATTAAAAAAGGCCTTACCCTTGGGGAAAATTAATGTCAAAGTGGGAAAATTTCCCCCTTTTCCCGGAAAAAATTTGGTTATGGAAAATACAAGTTCCCCCAAGAAAAGCCTTATTAAACCCCTTTAAAAAATTAACACCCCGAGAAAAAGGGGTCAAAAAATGATACTTTTTTTGGTAAAAATTTCAAAATAAATTAATATACAGTAGAATAAAGCACACTGGCATTCTTCATTGTTTAGAATATTCGAGTAAAGCCTACTTAGGATTCATAAAAATTACCAAAAATTAGTAAATTTTATAAATATTTTACTAAAATTAGTAATTTTGACTTTCATTCTTTAATTCTAAATTTGATCAAAAGATTTGATTAAATTGATTGCATTCACATACCTGTGCATCCCTAAAGTAATGCTTTTTATGTTTTGGTGATTAAAAACTGTAAAACTAATCAGCTGTATGACTTGGAAAATGTAAATGTAAAGTTAACTTTTGCTGAAAAATAAAAATGACACATTGGCATTAGATGTTTTATTAACATTATTTAAGCTCTGCCTTCAACAGTTAAAAATTTGCATAGTTTGTAACAATAATCTCACTGCAATCCTGATTTGCAGTAAACAGATTCAAAATATCAGTGAAGTACAAATGCTAAAATAATACATTTGTAGAAGAAAGAGATAGTTTCTTTCTGCAAGCACTGCAATTGTAATATTTGTTTTTCATTACAGGGTCTTAGGGTGTTGAAACATATCCTGGCAGTAATGGAGTAATGCGGTGCAAGGCAGGAACCAAAACTGGATGATAGAAGTTTCAGGAAAATAGAACTTATTTAAAAATAAGACAGATGGTCATTATTGTATGTCACTTGCAAAATAAACATAACATAACCTATAGCAATTTTAATGGACACTGTTTTTTAATTTTGATTTCTAGCTTTTTTGTTTGCTTCAATTTCATCTAAGCTACAATACCTTTTAAATTAAATGAATTTAAGAATATTTTAAATACATAAACATAACTTAATTTCATTTCTAGGTTACACAATGCTATTTTTCATGAAACACTAAATGCCCTCCCTTTGAAACATCTACTTTTTTACCCCAAATTTGTGTTCCCACAGAAATGCTGGATATACTACGATGAATGCTACAGAATATTCAACTGAGCCTGCAAACTCCACCAATGAGGTATCAGTTCCTGGCTTTAGTAAACAAACCAAGGTCATCCTGAAGATTTCACTTGTTGTGCTACTTTATATAGTAAATAACTATATAAATGGAATGCTTATTGCAGTTTTTTTCAAGCACCATGTTTTTCATGGCAATTCTCGCTATGTTTTGTTTATCCACCTGGTATTCAATGACATGTTGGATATTAGTGTTCTATTAATCATGCACATTTGGTTTGAGACTATCCAAATGATGCCAGTGCCACTTTGCTATTTTTTAATGGCAATAGCAATTACCACAACGTATAACACTCCTTTGAACCTGGGAGTGATGGCTCTTGAACGTTATATAGCTATCTGCAAACCATTACATCATCCAAAAATCTGCACCATCCGCAGAACATACATCATCCTTGGTATAATGTGGCTGATCAGTTTTATTTCTCCGGCCTCAGACATTATCATTGTCTTCAATGTGGAGCCTTTAAGTTTTTTCTGCACTGAAATTACATGCGTATCTAACAGCTTCCTCCGGACTGAAGCTCAGTCACTTAAAAGAGACCTCATGATAATTTCATATTTTGCACTTGTCTGGCTTACAATGGCTTTCACTTACATTCATATTGTTATCACAGCACGATCAGCCAGTCGCTCTGAAAAATCTTCTGCTAGAAAGGCTTACAATACAGTTCTGTTGCACGCCATACAGCTCACTCTGAGCACACTTATGTTTCTTGTTCCACTTGTTGACAGTATTTGGCTATATTTTCATAAACAGGATCCAAAAGATGTCCAATATTATTCACATATATTAATAATTTTGTTTCCACGTCTTTTGAGTCCTCTCATTTATGGAGTAAGGGAAGAAAACTTCAAAAAATACCTAAAAGGATATGTGAAGTGTTGTACTTTGGAATCGAAAGAGCTGTCCAATCAGGCCACAAAAGAGATAAACAGAATTAAGGGTTGAACAAGAGATCAAAGAATTTAACATTATAACTTAATACAGTTTTACCACCCAAACAAAATCGTAATAATTACATGGAGATGGAGAAGAAACCAACAGCAATGACTTTAGAATAATCCTGGACTTACTATAGTCGTACAAACATAAAAAACAAAAGTACAAACTAAAGTAGGAAATCTTTCTGATCAAAGTGCTTCATCTGCCTGAATAAATTAAGAGGAGGAGCTTTTATTTAAGGCTTCTTTTAAATTGTCAAGGTCAGAAAATGAAATAGCCTCTTAATTATAATTGTATATGTTTTAAGTCATAATATGATTTAATGTGCCTGGGTGTCTACAAGAACCCTGCAACAGACTGTTGGTACAATGATGTAGCTTTTGTAGAACATGCACCTTAAATTATCATCGGACATTTGACAACTTGATTCATTCATAACTTACAGATTCTTTAGTTTGAAATATTTACTCCCTTGCTAAACCTACAATTTCTCATTTCACCTTCTCTGAGATTCTCTTTCTGTGAAATATTGCACTTCTTGTCTCTTTGTAACAATCTGCTTTTAGTTCAGTTTTAGGTACCACTACTTGCTTTTACTAGAGCAATATCAATATTTTCTTAGTGCTCTACCTGTTTTTCCTATAATATATATGTGGTTCAGAATATTAATTTATTCTGTGCTGTCAATCGTAACTTGGAAGACTGAGTGATTCTGTGGCAGAGACACTGGAAAAAAAACTTTCTATATCTGGACCAAGACTCTAAATTACATGCTGTAAATCAATGTATACTCTTTTTATATTACATAATTTTCTATAGTATTTTTTTGTTTGATAATTTAGTTATTTTAAGATAGAATGTCATATTATTTTTGATTATATTATCTATATATGACAGAACAAATGTGAATTACAATTCCAATGTAAAAATAGAAAATAAAACTTAAAAGCTGAACTTGGTGATTCTGATCTTTCCTATTGCTTGCATGTAAGAAGCCACACAGAGCTGGAAGATGTACATTTATTGAAGCAAGGATGTCGAATGACAGTTTTACACAACTGATATGGCAGAATGCAACTGATGAAGGTGGCAGAAATGGTCTAAAGTCAACCTAACTGCAGTTATATATGACACAAATACATTAACCAAGTAAGAGCTTCATATACGTGTCTTCTCTCCCAGAAAAGGCTTCATTCTATCTCTTTTTTGAATGCTCATCTCTGGGAGGTCTCTGGATGGCCTATCATGAGTATATGGCTAATAACCCTTTGAAGTGCAGTTTTTCTTCAGACACCTGTAATGATGCAAGTTTGCTTTTCATGCCCAGAAAGGGGATGTTTATCAAGAGCAAAATAGGTCTCCAAGGGTCATTTCACATACAACAAAAAGAAAGACTCTTAATAATCATTACTGCCAACTAACCCTTGATGTTTGCCTTGGGGTGTCTGGGTGTATACAAACGTAGATTGCCTAAAAAAAATCATAAAAGGATTTGCCTAAATGGCAACCCAAGACAAGCAAGTTCCAGTTTGAAATCCACAAGAATAAATCAAGAAGCCATAGCAAAAAGTCAAAAACTAGAGCAAAAATACAAGGAAGAAACCTGACAAAAACCACCAAAATACATCAAAGTGCAATAAACCACATTAAGACTTCAGGTCTGAGTCAGAGCTGAGGTCATGTGATGCCTGGATTGCCTGCAGTTGGCATAACGTCCTTAAACCTGGGACATTAATAGATATAAAGCAAGAATGAACTGGACAATGAGGACAAAACACACACAAATAAAGTATTCAAAACCAAAAGTGCAGAGCAGTTTCTTAAAAATAAATAATCCCAATAAATATTTAAAATAAAAACAGTGCTCCTGATGGAGGTTAAAAGTTCATAATTATTCCATTCATAAATACTCCAGTAATAAATAAGTTGAAATCAACAGGGTGTAATACATGATATGTCCATAAAAACCATCTTGCGATCCATCTATTTCAAACTGCATTTTCTCTGCTCACTTGTTATGGTTTCCTCAGCAAATGATTAATATGTCTTGTTCTTGAATAATTTG
Source organism: Polypterus senegalus (assembly GCF_016835505.1). Taxonomy (NCBI): domain Eukaryota; kingdom Metazoa; phylum Chordata; class Cladistia; order Polypteriformes; family Polypteridae; genus Polypterus; species Polypterus senegalus. The sequence continues at coordinate 31,294 of NW_024384511.1, forward strand.
TCTTTAAACCTTTATATTTTTTATAAAAATAAAAATATTGTAAAAATAGAATTCATAACAAAAATATATTAAAATATCTGTTGTAAATCATGTCCTAGCTCGTTTCCTAGCTTCTACTAGGAAAGGAAGACATCGCCAGAAACGTTTTATTCCTCCAGCACACAAGATGATAGCAGTCCCCTAGAAAACCAGCATGGCATGCCGGGAGATGTAGTTCGGCAGGGCAGATCTGCTGCAGTCCATGGGAGCCATGAGAGGGTGTTGCAGGGAGACAATCTCCCTGTTCTGATGGACTTCCAAGTGACCCGGAAGAGCTTCCATCAGGCAATCGCCCTGGCACCGGAAGTACTCCTGGGCCTGTCATAAAAGGGACCACACTCCATTATCCAGATGAGTCGGAGCTAGGAGGTAGAGGAGCAATGCTTGAGTGGAGAAGGGCAGTGCAGTAGGAAGAAACATTTAAGGAGAGGAAAGTGGTATTTTGTGCTTGTGGTGACTTGCAAGAGAGGACTTGGTAAATTAATATTTATCTGAACCCAGAACTGTGTGTGTGTGTGATCGTGTTGGGGATTGGGCTCACTGATGCTCGGGTATCCATCACAACATATATTAATAATTTTGTTTCCTCCTCTTTTGAATCCTATCATTTATAGAATAAGGGAGGAAAGCTTCAGAAAATACCTACAGGATATGTGAAGTGTTGTACTTTAGAAAGAAGAAAACCATCCAGTCAGACCATAAAAGAAATAAATTGAAGAGTGGGATGAGCCAGGTACTGTATAAAACCTTAAGAGGTTTAACTCTCCAAATCAAATAATCGTAAGTACATGAAGGTGGAGCAGAAATTACAGAAGAGACCTTCAGAGAGTTATTGGACTTTATTCACTTGACTGTATCAATTTCAGTTTTAGAAGCCATATGTACAAATTAAAGTAGAAAATGTTTCTGATTTAAAATATTACTTCTATCTGAAAGAGTATTGATGCTGAATTTTTCATTCATTACTCTGAAACTTTACCAAAGTAAATCTGAAGACACAATGGGTCAGTGGCAGTGTTACTAAGATAATTCTTTACTAGCTGCGGATCAAGACCATCCTAGATAGTAATGTACTAAGTGGAGATAATCCTCAGGTCTAAGTACTGCTGCACTGAACAGTGGAACAAAATCAATACCAAGTTTAAATAATGTGCATCTTGCCTTGTTTTTATTTTGTGTTTCTCCTCAGTTTGCTCAGATGGACATCGGATTACCTTTTAACAGTGTCCTGTTGGCAACTATCATCTTTGCCTTGTCTTAGTTAACAGCATGCTGCTAAACATTACTCTTGATTTAACAGAACAGAGAGACAGATCACAGTGAAAAAGTGCATTAGTAAGGTGCAATAGATTGAAATGAGTGTTCCAGTCATTACAGTAAATTGGTATTCACTTACAGCACATGAAAATGTCCTTTGGGTATACATCTTGCTTTCCTGGTGATATAATTAATTGACAAGAATGTGAGAATGGTTCTTATTACTTTAATTATCAGGATTTTATTACAGTTCCACCAGTTTTTCTATACTAATTCCCAGGTTCAACATCTTCATTTAAGCAATGGTACCTTTAAAAAAAGAGTGACTGGTGGTAGTAAAGATGCAGAAGAAACCAAAAAAGTATCCAGATTCAATGCCATATTTCTTTTAATTGTATCCTTGCATTATATGCCTGTATAATAATATAGATATTTTAAAATATGTATTTTATTACTTCTGATTTTGTTTTACTGTTGTTTTCTTTTCATCCTAACTGAATAAACAATGTTAATGTAGTAAAACTAGCAAATAAATGTTAAACTCTGGTCTGGGTGATCTGAATATTGTCAATGTCTGAAATCTGCAACCATCTATCAATATATATCAGTTTAGAGCATTTACTAAATTCACTTTAGGATTGGGGCAGCTTCAGCCTAAGTAAATGTAGCTCGATAGAGTGTCCACTTGAATATTTGCTAGTCATTTTCAAAAAGAACATTGTATTTTGTGAAGTGAATAATTATCCATTTCCCTTTTTCTCTGCATTACTCAATCAAGTTATGGGATCCATAAAACATGAAATTTCAAAAGAATACAAGAAGGGGTTGAGTAGAAGACAGCATTTAACATTGCTTAAAAACTTATAGGGTAATGAAATTCACCAACACTCCAGTGTTATTTCTATTCTGAGGGGTATTCATGTGCATTTGTTTGGGTATATACTGATGATATTCTCATTTTATTAAATTAAGAAACTCATGTTTCTTATGTGAAAGAACTGTTAAAATAATTATAAACTAACTAGGCTGACCTGCCTTTTAAGGCGAGCAACTTTTAAGTTGACCACTTCTCAAGGCAATTCAATATGTAGATCAATTTTATACAAACTCATTAATTTGGTTATATTGCATTTGAGCAGTATTACTTTAATACTCGCAGTTTCTGTTGTTTTTGTGATGAAATTTAAACTTTTTCGCTATATTGAGGCTGCCCTTTTGAACCTCCCTGATATTTACTACGCGGTGAGGCATTTGTACTCCATCCAGCCATCCATCCATTTTCTAACCCGCTGAATCCAAATACAGGGTCACAGGGGTCTGCTGGAACCAATCCCAGCCAACACAGGGCACAACCCACCGCCAACCCACCGCAGGACACACACAAACACACCCAGCACACACTAGGGCCAATTTAGAATCGCCAATCCACCTAACCTGCATGTCTTTGGATTGTGGGAGGAAACCGGAGCGCCCGGAGGAAACCCACGCAGACACGGGGAGAACATGCAAACTCCTCACAGGGAGGACCCGGGAAGTGAACCCAGGTCTCCTAACTGCGAGGCTGCAGTGCTACTACTGCACCACCGTGCCGCCCCATTTGTACTCCATCAACATTAATTATTTCCAAAAACATAATTTTGTCTATTTTTGTCTATTTTTCCAGCGCATCGCGCACAAAAGCAAGGGAATGATGGGAGCACCAGAACTCTGCTCACATCATGTCGCTTCGTACCGCAAGCTGCAAGTAGTAAGTCTGTGATAAGCGGAATACTGCTACGCTTTCCACTCACGGGACGGAAGGACAATCCCAAACGCTTTTGTATAGTAAGAAAGAAGAAGAAGATATCACACAGTCTGGAGTATAAAATCATCTTTTACCTGGAAAAACGAAACTACAAATCCCATCGTGCATTGCAAAATTGAAATTGAAACTCCGCACCTGCGTAGCACTCACGGGACGGAAGGACAATCCCGACCGCTTTTATATAGAAGGATGACTTATTAATGAACTAGAAAAATGTGAAATTCAGAAAGATCAAATATTGGTTTTGGGATATGAAACTACCTAAAGGTGGTTGATTATGGACAATAATTGGTATTTTAAACTGGAAAAGTTTTGTGTGATTTTGTGGGTTTTGGAAATTACTTTTGAAAGTTCATCAAAAATATCAGCACTATAAACTCTCCCATTCCATCAGTGACCAAGAAATCTCTTAAAAAGTTTTCATGGACACTAGAAACATTAAAAACATCTCAAATCCCTGTTCACAACTGCTTCTATTCTTAGACATCTTGATCTATCAGTCCTTAGTATTTACTTTTTTATTTTATATTGTTTATAATAATATAAAATAACTATTTTATAACAATAGCAGTATATATCTAGTGTTGATGTGGGTGTGGCAGGTTTACAAATATTTTTAGATACTGGTCGTACCCATTCTTGTGCATTTTTCTTCAAATACATAGTGCCTAACTAACAGAATTATGATGTAGGATATTGAGAACTTATAAGTCAAATTAGCTCTGGGTAAAAGGAGATATAGGCTAGGCAAAATTTCATTTTTCAGTTTATACAGTCAGTAGTTAGCCAGACGGATACTGTCAAACGGATGATTGATGACCCTAAGCCCCGCCCCAAACAGGATTGATGACTTTAAGCCCTGTCCCAAAATATGAAACTATGATTTATGAAAATATAGTATGTTAATATGCTTTATGAAAATGTGAAAATATGAAATATAATGAAGGGTTGAACCACCGTCATAATTGATCATCTCTAAACCCCTCCTTTAAGGGTGATTCTTATGTAATCTCAATGCACGTAGAAAATCTAAGCAATACGGCATAAACACCAATGATTTAATTAAAATTATTACTTTATAGGAACAATGTATTAAAACTATAAAAACAGATTACAGATTAAACAAAAAATACACACAGAGTTAAAATAACTTAGTTTCTGTTCCAAATATCAATAACGCACATAGTATTCATCTCTGCTCCTCTGAAAAATTAAATATGACACTATTAAATGTTAGAGCTTTAACTAATGTTTTTTTATCAACAATCTTATAAGTGAAACGTGGCTTAGCTCAGACGCCACGGCTGTTTTAATCAAATCTGCGCCTTCGGATTACAGTTTTAGTCGTGCAGATCGCCAAGGAAAAAGAGTCGGTGGCTTAGCAAACATTTACTTGAGCCGGTTGAAATGTAAAGATATCAGTTTTGGTAAGTTCAAGTCCTTTGAGTATCTCGCCGTTATTATCCATGGAGATTCTCAATTTCTAGTATTATCCATGTATAGACCTCCAAAATTCAACGCGTCTTTTTTTGAGGAATTCTCTGACTTAATGTCAATTTTAACTACGAACTATGACAAACACTTAATAGTCTGCGACTTTAATTTTCATATAGATAATCAGTGTGACCAAAAAGTAAAAGAATTTATTAACCTCCTGGGCTCTTTTGATTTGAGACAGCTCGTTAATCAGCCTAAACATAAAGCAGGTCATTGATATTGGTCTATCAGACAATTTTCTTCTACTTTTTAATATAGAAATAATGATAGAAAACACCCATGAGAAGCATATTGTTAAAAAACGCTTCTTTGACTCATCAGCAGCTTTAAAACTTACAAACACTCTAAGGAATCAGTCCGTTTATAGTGCCAACTATAATAGCGAGGATAATGTAAATAGTAAGGTGGAAAGATTTAATACTAAAGTGAGAGCTGCTGTTGACATAGTTGCACCTGAAAACTTAAAAAATCTTCTAGCATTGTTATACCATGGAAAACCCAAAGAGTGTCTGATTTAAAGAGAACATGCCGTAGAGCTGAGCGTAAATGGAGGAAGACTAAACTAACTATCCACTATGAAATATTAAAAGTTAAAATAACAGAATACAATAACACTGTCCGTCTTGAGAGGCTCTGCTATTTCTCTAAGATTATAAATAACAATGCTAGTAATCCCAGAGTCTTATTCTCTATGATTGATCGTCTGCTAAACCCAGGTAACTCAAAGGAATGCCTCCTAAGTACTTCCAGTAAAACCTGTGAGGCTATTGCTGTATTTTTCAACCAAAAAATTAATGATATTAGAAATAACATAGTATATCTCCACAACACTAAGGATCCTCCTAAACCCCAGTATTCCGTTATAAACAAATTAAACTCTTTCACTAGGATAGATTTTCCTGATTTACATAAAATAATTTTTCAACTGAAACCCTCCACTTGCATCCTTGACCCAATACCAACAATTTTTTTTAAAGAAGTATTGGGCATGCTAATTGATAATGTTCTTGACATAGTAAATTCGTCATTAGATACAGGGGTCTTCCCAGACTGTCTTAAGACTGCTGTAGTTAAACCCCTACTTAAGAAACATAATCTTGAACCCTTGGCTCTTGAAAATTTTAGACCCATCTCTAACTTGCCTTTCTTAAGTAAAATTCTGGAGAAGGCAGTCGTTATGCAGTTAAATGACCACCTAAATAAACATGCTATTCTTGATAAACTTCAGTCGAGTTTTAGAACAAATCACAGCACAGAAACTGCACTCGTTAAAGTAGTAAATGATTTGCGGGTAAATGCAGACGGAAGCCATTTATTTGTTCTCATCCTCTTAGATCTGAGTGCCGCATTTGACACCATTGATCATAATATTCTTAGAAGTCACCTTAGTCAATGGGTGGGCCTCTCTGGCAGTGTCTTAAATTGGTTTGAATCCTACCTGGCAGGGAAAAAATTCTTTGTTAGTTGTGGTAATTACAACTCAAAGACACATGATATCCGATGTGGTGTTCCACAATGCTCTATCCTGGGTCCGTTGCTATTCTCAATCTACATGCTTCCGTTAGGTCAGATTATCTCAGGGCACAACATGAGCTACCACAGCTATGCTGATGACACACAGTTGTACTTATCAATAGCACCTGATGACACTGACTCTCTTGGTTCACTAACACAATGTCTTACTGGTATTTCTGAATGGATGAATAGTAATTTTCTCAAGCTAAATAAAGAGAAAACTGAAATTTTAGTGATTGGCAATAATGGATTCAATGAGGTTATCAGAAATAAATTTGATGCATTAGGATTAAAAGTTAAGATGGAAGTAAAAAACTTAACTTGACTGTAATCTAAATTTTAAATCGCAGATTAATCAGATCACTAGGACAGCATTTTTTCACTTAAGAAACATAGCTAAAGTTAGACCTCTTATATCATTGAAAGATGCTGAGAAATTAGTTCATGCGTTTGTTTTCAGTCGACTAGATTACTGTAACGCACTCCTGTCAGGACTACCCAAAAAAGACATAAATCATTTGCAACTAGTGCAGAATGCAGCTGCTAGAATCCTAACTAGAAAAAGAAAATCTGAGCACATCTCTCCAGTTTTGATGTCACTACACTGGTTACCTGTGTCATTCAGGATTGACTTTAAAATTCTGCTTATGGTTTATAAAGCCTTAAATAATCTCACCCCATCTTATGTATCGGAATGTCTGACACCTTATATTCCAAATTGTAACCTCAGATCCTCAAAAGAGTATCTTCTTAGAATTCCAAGAACAAAACTTAAAAGTGGTGAGGCGGCCTTCTGCTGTTATGCACCTAAAATCTGGAATAGCCTGCCAATAGGAATTCGCCAGGCTAATACAGTGGAGCACTTTAAAAAACTGATGAAAACACATTACTTTAACATGGCCTTCTCATAACTTCACTGTAATTAAAATCCTGATACTCTGTATATCCAACTCATTATAATAAGTATTCATGGTAGCTCTAAAATCTGTACTAACCCCTACTCTCTCTTCTGTTTCCTTTTCCGGTGTCCTTTTGAAAGCACCATGATGTTCCAACAATGATGGATGGATTAAAAGCCAGAAGTCTGTATGACCATCAACATCAAGTGACTCCGTGAGAACCCTAACTACAAAGAGGACTATTTCTATTATATTAGGCAGAATGCCCAGAGGGGACTGGGCGGTCCCATGGCCTGGAACCCCTGAAGATTTTATTTTTTTGCTCCAGCCGTCTGGAATTTTCTTTTTTTGTCGGACCTTACTCCGGTCTTGTGAACATTCCTAAGAAAATGAAAACAAACAGGGTTTCCAGAATGACTGAGTTAAGGGACCCTTGACTCAGCTCTGCCTGGTACGATTCTAATTGTGCTTTGAGCAGGGTAGAAGTAAAAAGAAATGCTAAGGGACATCTCACGGTGGCGGTTTCCAAGAAGGAGCCTATCCTTCCTGAATATAAAGAGGACGGTCACAAAGAGAGGGAGGAAAATCAACAAAATGAGATAAGGAATGAGTGAGTGAAATTAATTTTTCTATAAAAGGCTGGACTTTTTTAAATCTCTTATTTCAAATATTCATGAGGCTATGTATCAAGGGAAACAGTCTGACTAAAAGAAAATTGGAGGAGGAGATTTGCCTGTTGAATAATTCATGCTCGGAGGAGAAGGAAGAAAATTGGGAGACACCCACCCCTAAGTAAGTGGTGATAAATGCAGAGGTCATTTTTCATAGACTACATTAACCTAAAACACTATCAAGATGTTTTCAACCAACTATCCTACTGAAGCTGCTGCTAGCTGGGATGGTGGTGGTTTCCTGTTCTCTTGGCCTCTGAGGTGTCAGAAGTCCTCAACACTTTGATGTGCTCCGAAGAACTGATCTGCAGTGGTATGGAACAGACATCTGCCACTGACTACATGTTTAGGCCGGCTAACCCTCAAACCAACGCCGTCTACTCTACTCCAGACCAAATGATGATGATGACTGACACTAACCTACAACCCCGCTACTCTGCTGCAGACCAGATGCTGACAACCAACGATGTGTTTTGGTCGGGTAACTACCAGCACCTTGCCGGCTATGCTCCTGATCAGGCATGTTGGTCTATGGAACAGACGGCCCCTACCGATTGCCTGTTTTGGCCCGATGACATTGTACCCAACTCCGGGTACTCTGTGTCTTGGCCGGATTTTCTGATGCCTTCAGGTGACCAGATCTATTGGCCTGAGCCTCAGTTACCCGCCCCTGATGATATGTATTAGTCGGACAGTCTCCAGGAGAACAGTACCTGAAATTTTTGTCCCTGCTGAGGATGTTCTGGGGAGCCTAACAGGTGTCGAGGAGATAGCCATTTAGGCCATGCGGCAAGAAGAGGCCGTGGACGAACCAGTAGAGGCTCAGGCCTCTCGGAAAATACCT